>NW_026624192.1:50258-105210 GCF_030028575.1 Malurus melanocephalus
GCGGGGCAGGTGGCACCGACTGCCAGGGAAATGCGGGGCAGGTGGCACCGACTGCCAGGGAAACGCGGGGCAGGTGGCACCGAGCTCAGACACAACTGCATGGCCATACCCCAGCTCTCCTGGATGTGCCCTGGCTCTGATGCTCTCAGAATGCYGTGATTTCTCCGTGGAGGTTTTGCTCAGATTCTGATGTAGCTTTTACAGCATCATATTGGCCTGCAGTTATTCAAGCTAGAAATTTAACCTGGAAACTCCARTTTCCTGGGAACCGTGGCTTGCTGGTGGATATCCACTCTAATGAGTGTACACCCTCATGAGGTGTACGTGCTATTACATGGATTGTGTAGGGATAACCAAGTGTGCACTTCTAAGCTCTTAATTTAGCTAAATGTCCTTTAGAAATAAATTAGGGGGCTTTTTAGTGTTAAAGTATGGTTTTCATCCCTGTTTAATGCCCTCCCAGCTTTCTCTCTTGGTGGTCGGTGAACTCTGGGCATCGTGGCAGTGAGGTTGGAATGAGGTGACCTTTAAGGTCCTGTCCACCCCAAACCAGTCTGGGATTCTGTGCTCACCCAGTGACTATGAAAGAAGGGTAAGAAAGAATCAGAAAAGCAACTGCACAAAATCATAAGTTAGAAAAGAGCAGGGTTTTTTCATCTGCTTCTACACTGGTCCAGATTCCCAATAAATGAGCAACAGCTGACTTCTAGGGATTTACCCTGAACTGCTCAGTGAAGTTGTCCATGGAATATGGGGATTCTCTGCTGTGGGTCAGGGTTGAGAAGGCTCTAGGGAAACCTCAGAGCCCCTTGCAGGGCCTAAAGGGACTCCAGGAGAGCTGGAGAGGGACTGGGGACAAGGGATGGAAGGACAGGACAAAGAGTAATGGGTTCCCAGTGCCAGAGGGCAGCTGAGATGAGACAGTCTGTGATTCCTTGATATTTTCAGCCTGCAGCTCTGAACCACAAAAGTGGTTTCTGCAGAGCCAAACCTGTGCCAGAGCCATTCATTTGGATGTTGCCTCTGGGTATTTCTCTGCTCTCAGTGTGTCGTTTGTCCTATTCAAATGGGACATTCAAATCCCTATGCAAACACCTTGTTTTGCAGCTTATTCCCTGGCTCCGGATCGTTGCACAGATCCAATGTTTTGCTGGCATCCCAGTGTTCAGGGAAGGCATTTCCCAGATGTTTATGAATCTGAGATAGCTCGTTCTCAGTGASAGGATGTGAACATGAGATGTCTGTTTTTTACCTGTGCTAGCTGTGCCACAGATCTCCTCTCTCCAAAACTTGTGCAGGAATCTGCGAGAGGCTCCTCTGGCTAGAAAATATCAAATGCAAATAAGGCCTTGTTACCAAGCAGGGTGTGGGTATGCRCAGGGAGGGAAGTGGTTCCATTTTTAGAGCTGACAGAAGGGAATGTGCTCAGCTACCTTCTGCAGTAAAAAGGCATCTTTTTATGGAACCTGCATGCACATCTGCTCCRGTCTTTAAAAATAAAAGACATGGCAGTTTAACTGCAGTTTTTCATGGCTAAACTRAAGTTATAATCTGCTTGCTAGGGGTAACTTTAAAAATGCTGTGGATGGATGCTCACAGGAGCACACTGCCTCCTTCCCATGGATCTGAATACTCAATAGAGGAGACATTCAGGARTAATCACCTTTGGAAATGCTGTTTGTCTTTGCCTTTGTTTTGGACAGGAGAAACGTTCTGTTCCTCCCAAGACTGCTTCTAGTTGTGCCAGGTTAAGCTCAGATTGTAATTAGGCAGTTGTAGCAGTTACTACCAGGGCAAACCAGGAGCAGGTAAACAGAAAGGAGGCACATCCGGGGTTAGTTCATGGCTCTGATCATGTTTCACCCTGGATAACCCATTTCCCARCCCCTATTTCTTGGAGACAATCTCACGGCTATCAGAAACTTGGTCAGCTGTAACACTCTGAGCTGTGTGTTGTTACTCACCCCATGTTCTGTGTCCATGCCCTGCGTGTCCTGGCTGAGGCCATGGCACAGCTGCTGGCTCTGCTCCTCAGCCCCCTGCACTGGGACGTACTCGCTGAGTTTCTGGACACAGCTGMAGCAGTGCTCCTGCATCTCCTCCCTGCAGTTCCCTCCAAACTGCACACGGAACATGCGGCACTCGTTCTGCTCCAAACCACAGGGAAATCAAATCAGCTGTGAACCCCCTCAAACTACTTCRATTTTAATTAAATCCCCAGTTGTTAAAGTTGGGGAGAAGGCAATAGATTCTTGGGTCACTGCACCAATTTAACAACAAAGAAACAAGTTGTCCCTGCTGTATTTTCATTTTTCCCAGCAGCTTAACTAAAAGACTGTGATTCCCAATTAGAAAATCAGGTTTAGCCAAGTGGACAAACCTTGCCGTGACTCAGTTTTTCCACTTAGCAGGAAAATTAAGTTTCATTGTTGCAAGAAGTATCCTGTAAGGGTGTGCCAGATCTGCAGTTATTTGTGACAAAAAATGATTCCAAAGTAAGCAGAAGTTAACTCTGGATCTGAACTTGAAGTTCTGGGAATGGCATGTTCCACTTAGGATTTGTGTTCCTGGTGCATCAAACCCAACCCTACCTGGTCTACTAAAGCTGTGTGTAGCTAAACCAACACATTCAGTTTGGCTCTCACCAGAATGTTCCTTGAACAGAAGCCAACATGTTGGTCAGGTGTGCAGGGAATTCAAATGCATTACTTTAAATAATGAAATATTAATAAAAATAATTTAAAAACTCCAGATAGCTCTGACACCCCAGAATAGGTTGTTGGGCTGTACTGTAATGGATATTTTTAAGAAGTACCCCAGGTCCAGCAAGCCGCCCCGAAGTGACGGGATGGGAGAGTCTGTGGTGTGTGATAAGCTTGGCCTAAGCACCCTGAGCTGATGTCAGGTAGGTGCATATTCAGTGTTTAGAAAGTGAATTAATGGGACTTTCTGTTTGATCTTGGCATTTCATATTTAAAACACTTAAAGTACTAGAGAAACAGCAACTTCTCCTTGGGYCAGCCTGGCCTATTTGGGTCTTCATCTTGCTGAGGTTCCCACGTCAAATCCATTTCCAATGCTGGTTTTTAATTCCGCGCTGCCAGAACACGAGTGCGAGGGCACCTCTCAGTTTAAAGTTTCTGTCTCAGCGATGAGCCAGCTCTTCCTGACAGCCCCTGTGTTTACATGCCTGGCATTTAAAGATGTCAGAATCAYACAAAATGATTTTTAGGGCAGGGTAAGCACAAAAGCTTGTCTCAGTGCCTTTTAAAGGGAATAATGTCAAACTGATGAGAAGTGCAGTGCTCACGTACCAGTGCCCAGCTGGATTTCTGCTCATTAATTAAGGAACTGGGGCAGCCTCCCAGACCCAAGCACTGAGCTGTGGGATGCCAGACAGGTGAGTTCTCATTTCAGTGACAGAAAGGGAACTTAGGTTGGGTTCTTTTGGAGACTTTCAAAGACCACTTGCTTGTTTGGATCCCCAAATCAATTCTGAGGCTGAGCTATTTGGATTCCCTGGGGTTTCTCACAAGGACTGTTAAATACTGCAGATTGCAGTTTATAAACAACAGTGAACTTTGAAAATTAAACATTGTTCCTTTGTGGGAAGAGAGCTGTGATATGTCAAGGTTTATAGCATAAGCTGAGTACTGGGCAATCACACCTGAACCATACAAGAGCTGCAGTATTAAAGATCCCGCAGGTCACAAAATCATTAAATTTGCACCTCTTCCATGCTGGCTGGTGGGCTGAGCTCAAGGAAAACAATATGAGGCAAGAAGATCTATTCCAAAAATATTAAGAACATTTGTCTTGCTGCTGTTGATAGTTCTGAAACTCATTCTGCTGGCTAAGAGTCCTCAGTGCCCTACTGAAGTGGTATTTGAAGTGCAAAGTTCCACTGTAAATGCAGTATTAATGACTTACAAAAACCAAGGAGTACAAGATAAAGCTGAAATTTATCAGAAAGATGCACACAGAAGTGACACCCACAGTCAGGATAGAAAGCAGAGAAACTCTGGTACAATCACTGCAGTGCCATTGAATGCAGTTGTGTGAATTTATGGTATGTAAACATTGAGATGCACCAAATTAATCTCAGACTCTGTTAATATTCTCCTTGCCTGCGCTGCCCCTCAGAGCTTTGCTCAAGCCTGGGAGCGACTGGGATATTGGTTTTTTGTTGCTGGTGAGGAGCACCAGAATCCCTTAATGCTGCAGGGACTGGCTCTGGTGACTGGGAAGGGAACATCCTGCAGCTTCATCAGAACTAATTCCTGCCCCAGCTGGCTCCAGGATTTCTAACGAGCTGACAAAAAGCAGTTCATTTGGATTCATAACCCATGGACTTAAAACAGTAAGATACTTACAGCATATCAGAGTTCATCTAAGAACCAAAACCCTGAGATTTTTACATAAATTGGCAAGGAAGTACTATTTGATTATGTAAAGGCAAACCAACTGCTTTTCAGCAGAAAGCTATGTTCCTTTTATTCTTTGAGTACCAAATACCTTAATCCCAGCCTGCTGCTGCTGTGCCAGGGGCCACAAAATGCCTCAGTAATTACTGGGTTAGAGAGTTTGTTTCCTGAAGTGCAGTCTGGCTCAGAGGTAGCATGGAAGAGATTCACTTCATCTTCTAATTGTTAACCAGGGCAGACACTGAAATAAAACTACTCTGGCTGTTTTAGCAGTCTAAAAACTCTGAATATTAACAGTTAGAAAAGACACCAAGATTATTCAATCAATTCTTGTTTAGTGTCTGGTGTAAAAAGAAAAATTAACTTAYATAGACAATTTTAAACTTTTAATTTAGCCAATATTATGAGGTTTTCTCCATATCTCTGTTACATACTTGGGGTGTTCCAAGCAGCTCAGCTCACCTTGGCGTGTGCCCGGAGCAGCAGGCACTCTGCTCTCCTCACTATCTTCAGCCACTTGTGGGAATCAATCAGGGAAAAGCCTTCCTGAAAGAGAACAGGACACAAACCAGTGGCTCAGCAAACAGCAACACCATGCTTCAGTTCTGTGATTTAATTACAGCCCTAATGAAGATCAGTCAGTGTAGTCTTGTAGTTTTGTAGCTGTCAAATAGCTGCCACTGGAATTTTTACCACTCGAGGGATTGAATCTGTAGCCGCARTAACAACACTGTCAAGGTATGTTCTAATTTCCATCCCTCTCCACATTTATCTTTGTGCCTGCTGTGAAAGTCCCTCCAATCCAGAACAAAGCAGCTGCACTCGGAGCTCTGAATGCTGAAGTTGCCCGGGAGGGCAGCAGAGGGCAGGCGAATCCGACGAATGACACAGCCCCGCCTTGGCTCCGGGTGCCACTCAAGGAAACGAGCAGCAGCTTTGCTAATTGGATAAAGATGTTTTTATACTCCAGCTGCATCACTGTCAGTTTATTCAAACTGGACAGACTGCTCAGCCGCCTGTAAAAACACCCCAGGAAGGGGAAAACATCACAAAACAACTGCGAGGCAACGGTCTGTGTCTCCCCAGGCACCTGGAAACATGAGTTAGCACTAAGTCCAAGGGAAAAAAAGCCAAACAATTACCGACTGTCAGCGCAGGGAGGAAATCAGGTACCTCTTTTATCTGAGCTCACAGTACTCTCAGTGACCATGGCTTTGGCCCAGGCTGCTTTGCAAGGCGTCCTAAGGGTCAAACCCCCCAGGTCATGTCCAGCCTGGAGGGCCAACAGTGTTTGCCACAGCCACCATCCATCTGAGGTTGGTCCAGGCTGGAAAACCTTCCATTCTAGTACAGGGATCACCTCAGGGGCTCTACCCCTTTACTGTGCTGGCACTGGCTTTACAACCTCATGCAGCAATTGCATGAAGATTTTTAACTGCACTTTCACCAAGAAATCTCTAAAAAGCTGTGAAGAGTTGAACCAAAGGCAAAGTGGATTGCAGACATCTGCTATGACAGACTCCAGAATGTSAGGCAGCAGGGAAAGTACCATTCCCAAAAGATTTGGGGTCAGAKGGAGCAAAGGATTTCCCTGTGCATTGTAAACGCAGGTGCTGACAGCAGGTGAGAGGGGCCAGTCCCTTGCRGTGTGTCTGCATTGAATTTACTCCCCAAAGTGCCCTAAGGTAGAACTTGTAAGGTGGGAAAGATCTCAGGGTCAAAACAGGGAGATCTCACTTGGTGAGCAATGGGAAGAGGTGGAAGCAAGCCCCAAAATACTGTCAGTGGAGCAATGCTAAACCATTCCTTCAACAGGCCACTTGAACTTGTGGCCACTTGTGATTGTTCTGTTCCTTTCAAGTAGTTTCTGTTTTGGAGACACATCAACTGTTTATTTAAATATAGCTGTTTCTATGTTCAGTCTGGTTTTACAGTGTTTTTCCTTTCACTGGACATGAAGGTTGAGCAAATGTGTCCTTAAAATAATAGCTGTTTTCAAAGAAATCATAATAAGAGTCCCTGTTTAACTTTCTGACCAACTATTTTATTGTCTTTTCCCAGGCTGTTCTTTTATATGTCCTGTTTCTGAGGTCAAACAAGTGGGAAAAAACAGCATTTGGAATTTTTATTTATGTACTCCTGAGTATCCAACTCCAACCCCCAAATTTGATTTAAGTGAAATTTAACAACATTATTTTAAAAATCATTGTCCCTGTATTCACACAGTCACACCTTAAAGCTCATCCAGTGCCACCCCTGCCATGGGCAGTGACACTTTCCACTGTCCCAGGGTGCTCCAAGCCCCAATGTTCAGCCTGGCCTTGGGCACTGCCAGGGCTGGGGCAGTGCACATAAAGTCAGGTGAATGAATTCAGAGCACAATAAATGTGTCCCTTGAGCTACGCTCAAAGACAGGAGGGTCTCTGCAATGCCCAGGAGCAGGGCACGGGGCAGAGCCTGGGAAATGCCAGGCAATTCATCGAGATTCCAGTGCATTYGTGCCTCTCAGGGATGATGGATTGACTCTGGACGTGCTCTGGGCATGGGCAGTGACACAGAAAAAGGCAGCTTTCCCTCTGGAGCGGTGCTGCCACCACGCTGCCAAAGGAGGGAACAGAGCAGCTGGTCCCTGTTCCCTTGAGCAGGCAGCATCCATCGCTGCTTCAGTCAGCGCTGGACAGGGGCAAAGGCAGATGGCAGTGTAAGATTAATCAGAATATCCCCAAAAGGCAGCCTAYAACGGGGCAGGGACACAAGAGCTCACATGTTTACCATGTGAAGGAAGAAATAGCAGCACTTTCCTAAGTTTGGTCATCAATGTTCAGTCAGGCACATAACTCATGTTGTTCTCTACCACTGTAATTGTAACAAAAGCAGAGTAGAGCAAAATTRGTTCCTACATCTGTGACCCAAATCTGAGTTTCTCAGAGGAGGTCTCTGAGTGGAATCAAGCTGAAGCAGAAAACAAAGCAAGATGTTTCCCAAATGTTTTGGAAGCAGGCAAGATGTGACCGCAGCTGCCAAGGGGCAGAAGCCAAAATGCTGATCCAGCCTCGCAGCACTGACTGGGAAATACTTTTGTTCTGACTTTACATTTCAGCATTCAGGAGCCTGCTGTGYAATGAGGGCTGTGAGCTGTGCTGGAAGGTATTTGTGTGTGATTTATGAATATTTTTTATTGTATTATCTAGAAACCCTGTGGTGCTAAACAACACAGGAACAGATTATCTGTTTTTTTCTTAAACTGCAGCCTTATGTGAATTAAAAATGATTTTATATCTAAGAAATGTTATTTGTGTAGCAGTTCAGCTGTGCTGGCTTGCATCAGTTTGGATTTACTCATGCACAAGCCAGATGTTTTCAAACAAAAYTATGTGTAAACAATAGCTTAGGGGRAAAAGTTTGGGGTTTTTTGGTCACAAACATGAGCTAATCTGCCATTAAATTACAAGTTTATTAGATCTTTATTAAAGATCAGTATTAATGAAAACAGTATTAAAGAAAAGCAGTATTAAAAAACACAAACTAAACCCCAGAATGCTCCAGAGAGATCCATTCTCCAGTCTGGGCTGCCATTCAGACCAGGACCATGAAATGCCAATACCYCAGTTTGTTGTGCAAGTTCCCAGTTCAAAGGAACATAACATTGTAGCGTGTGATGGATTAAGGACTCAGCTGGGAATCCCACAGCCTGGGAATGTGCATTTGCAGGAAAGGATGAGGTCAGCTTGAGATGAAATGAGTTTTATTGTATGAATTAACAGTGCACAGCTGCCAGGGTGCTGGAAACTAAGGCAAGATGGCAGAAAAGCTGCAAGCCTCGGTCAACATCCTGCCTGCACCATTGCAACACAGGCTGGGCAGCATGGTGGGACACAAATTCCCTGGAAAACAGAGCAATTTCCAAAGTTCCCCAGGAGGCACCTGAGACAACTCCTCAACCCTTTCCTTTCCCAAGGTAAGATACCCCTACACAAGTGGGGAGCAAACCTCGCACACTCCACTCACACAGCCCTGGCAAGGCCAAAGGAGGGATTTGGGAAAGCACTTTTGTGGGAAGGCTGGGGTGTGGTGCAGCTTTGAGCACCCCCCTCCAGTTCCTGCAATGCTCACAGATCTGCAGGGAGGGGATAAATAATAACMGAGAGGGGCACTGCCCACCTGCTCTGTCCCCCCAGCAGAGCTTCACACCCTGGGGCTGCTCTGCTCACCACACTGAGGACAGAGCTGCTGTGAGCAATCTTTTCACAAGAAATTATTCGCTGCCTAGGTTTGGAGTGTGCTGTTAAGCTCAAATACCAACATTTTTAGCCTGTGACATTCTGGGTATTGTTACAATTAAACATTTATACTGAGGAACACCTTGCTTACTCTTGGAAGTGCAAATTTGGCACCAGAGCAATGGTAATGTTATTTCCAGGTGTCTCCACACCGCAGTTCTGATCAAAAGAGAACTAAGATGCTGGAGTTGCAAAGACTGTTATTAACCATTGTCTCACAGGACAGGAAAAATAAAGATGTGTAAGCAGGCAGTCTGATAAAGCTTGTAATTATCTTCAAGAATTGCAGAATGTAACAGGCAAAACTGAGATGCTTTCAGAAAACAAAACTGGAGGTGGTGTTTACAGGTAAGTGGAGATCAATAGTGATCACCTCAATAAGGATTTAGTTATTAAGTGGTTATTATAATAAAAATTGCACTTGCTAGAAACATTACATATAAATCCTAAATCAAATGGTTGTTTATATTTGAAAAATAGCAATTAACTCCTTGGCTTCCCAAAAGAGAAAAGTGAGTTGCTGTTTTACTCTTTTTTTTTTTTCTAGAATAAGCAGATTTAAAAAGTTAAAGCAGATTTAAAAAGTTAAAATTCATTAATGACTATAGAATAAAGTTGTGAAAATTAAACTTCTAACATAATTTCATTTCAGTCTTCATTAGTACCTTGTAACACACCTGGAAGTAGAAATTTTCCTCACTTGTATCTTTTTCCAATATCTAAGTTAGGCCAGATCCATTAYGTTTCATTTCTGCAGTATGAGCTGTCTTGAAAACCGAGTCAAGAGAAGAAGAACACGACCRAAAATAAAATATTCCCCAAGCAAGACAAGCTGTAGAGTGAGGGAAGCACAGAGTTGTCCCTGCAAACATTTCCAAGCCTAACAATCACAGCAGCCAGGCAGGAGTGAGGAATAAAGGATGTTAAGCTCTGCATTATCCTTTTTCTACCCTCAATCTCTCAGCCCCTGAAATCTTGCTGTTAAGCCCAGTTGATTGTGGCAGAGAACAAACGAGGGCTGAACTCATTAACCTGAGTGCTCTGTGTGTACACAGGCWGGGGAGCTGAGGGAAGGAGGAAATGCAGCACACACACAGCCACCCCGAGGGSACTGGGCAACCAAAGAATGGCTTTGACCAAAATGGAAATACTTGGGTACAGTGGAGGTTTTCAGACGGGTACAGACCACAGCAAAGGTAAGCCCCTAGCTGAGGTCAAACCTCCATACCTCACTGTGAGAACCTGAATTGGTTTGAGTTTTTTTCCTACACTTCAGAGCAGTGACACAGAGAGGGGAACGGGATGCTCAGGGATTAGTGGCTAAAGCTCTAAGGGCATGCCATTAATTTTTCCTTTCACTCCCAATATAAARTACATACTTCCCTAGATCAATATCATATATTAAACTCTAACTTTAGGCTAAATACACTTCATTAATAGACATCACTAATCTTAAAAAAAATATTTTAAGAAGTGGGTTTAGGAGAATTGGGGCAAGAGAAAAGCAAAGAGCAGAAGCCCTTGACATAAAACATAAATGGGAAAGCTGATGCAGAAGGATACTCAGCTTGTCCAAAACAATCACATCAACAGCACATGTTGAAATAAACAACCTGAAATTGAGATTTTTGAATTGCGATTGTGGTACTAAATAAGTCAACAAAACTTTAATAAAAGAACAACCTTCTGTAGCTTTGCAGTGCTCTACCACAAAGCAGCATTAGCAACCTGCTCGCTTCCCCAGGCTTCTGTCAGGAGCCCTCAGTTATTGCACAGGGACCATCTCTGCCCAAGGCACTGCTGTGAATCTCATCTTCAAAATTTGGTGTCTGAGTTTCAGGCACTGCAAAGAGAGCATCAGGAATATGAGAATGCCTGCTGAATGCCTGCCTAATTAATGAGTTAGAATCTACTGCACCCTAAGCACTGGTAGCTTATTACAAGTCATGAGGGGACCAGGAGGGCACTGAGGACATTTAGTCTACACTTCAAAAGATCAGGTCACAAATCAATTATTCTGGATTAATTTTATCCTATTAAGTAAGTCCTCTTCACAATTTCAATTTGTTTCATTTGTAGGATGTTACGAATTCTAGCACCAGAAATAATTGCACTGAATAAAACACCAAAATATAATTTCCATGATGTGTTGCTACAGAGAGGAAAGGAAATAAGAGTTGTGGTAAATGGAACATGATGGATCTTGAGTATGGCCAGAAATTAACAGAGATGCTGTTGAGATATTCCTGTAAAATTCCACTGACTACAGTATACAAGAATGAGGTTTTCCTACCATCAAATATGCGGTCTGTTAGGCAACACTGCAGCAAAAGCAGGTCCTAAAAATACATTATGTAATTTAATTCCAAATGAAGAATTCAGTTTAAGAAAAAAACAAATAGAACAAAACAAATCAAAACACCCTTTAATTTGCATTATGCATCAGGGATTTTTATGTTCCATGCTCTGAAGTTCCATTTACCCTCCTCTTCATTCCATTACACAAGGAATAGATTGTATTTGGAAAGGAAAACAGTTGTTTCTGTATTTATTAAAAAAATAAAGCAGTTGTTAGGATATGTGAATATTTTATTGCTGTTTTATAAATATTGTTCTTAGAAACGGATCATAAAAGAGCCAGTGGACTCTAAATATCATTCTTTTAGGGAAAGGTTTCTTAACTGCCCTGCTTAAGGAAAATTAAAAGGACTAAGAGAATACATAGGCACACCCATCAYAGAGAATTTTGATAGCAACCAGAAACACTTCAATATTGTTCCTACTGTAGATGTTAATCCAGACATCAATGAAATTGAAGTTTTCTAYACAACTCTTTCAGATTTGTGCAAATGTTGTTCATAAGTGAGAAACAGAAAAAAATCCCTTTATTATTCATCGATGAAAATGTTACAAAAATACAAGTTCTGCCTGTTGAGAAGGAAATGGCATCCCTGTGACACAGATCTTGTGCCTCACCCTGATCCTGTACAGAGGTACAAATCTACAATAATTTTTATCCAGTTCCTTCAAACCCAGTAGCCTGGAGCACATCAAAAGGGCTGAAAAGTAGGGATTAGGAGATAGCTCAAAAGACATGACATCCACAGTTTAAAGGATGCAGCACCAACACAGCACAAAACAGTYGTGTGAGTGCATCAGAGGGAATTTCAGTGCACACAAGGCAGCACACAGTGTAGTGGGAAACCTGGGCAACCCAAAGGACACAGCCCAGCCCAGGCCAGCAAGAGGAAAAGAGAGCACAAGTAAAATCATGCCAACAGTTACAGCATTCCATCAAAGTCGATCCATTCCCTCTAGAGCAGAAGTCGTGCATTATCCCCTCTGACAGAATGTCCATGATAATGGACCCCCAGTGAGTGGATTTGGTGTGTGACAGGTTCCAAGCACGGTCTGTACTTAGGCATGCAAAGCCTGGTTAAATATTGTGACAGGTTTGTGACAGYGCTGACAGCTGGGGACTGGAGGGAGATGGAACCACCGAGATTAACCATTTCTGATGATTTCTGGAGCAAAACACAGCCTGAGCAGCACTGCAAGTTGGTTTGTTGTTGTCTGGCATCTCAAGAAGGAGMCTGCAAAATGCCCCACCSYGGAARTGCCCAAGAACAGGTTGGATGGAGCTGTGAGCAACCTGYGACAGTGGRAGGCGTCCCTGTCCATGCCACGGGGTGGCACTGGATGAGCTTTAAGGTCCCTTCCAACCCAAATCACTCTGRGAATCCATGAAAACGAGCAGATTGGGTATTCGGTGGGTTTTTCAGCCACTCARGTTTGTTTAAGAGGACAAGTGGGAGGACTACAACTGGCCCAGTCTCAGAAATACACACAGTCCCAGTAGACAGCAGTGCCCCTCCCACCAGTTCAGTCCTGTGTGCACAGAACACTCCTGCACCRCCATCCCAACCACACCTGCTCAGACGTGCACCCAAAGCAATCAACAACTTGTCAAACCAACAACTTTTCTCTAAATGTCAGTGTCTCGATTTTAAGGTTGGCATAGACGCATTGCCAAAATAAATGTTAAAAAAACCACAAAACAACTTTTTTTTTTTTTCTTTTGAACTCTCAGTGCTATATTTTGGTCACATCTACCAAGCATGTCTGTTCCACCTCTCCTGCACTAAGTGATAGCTACCACAGTACCTCAGTGTCTCCTAGAAGCTGGAACAGCCCTGATGGATCCCAGAAATTCCTCATCTGGCATTTCATGCAAAGCAGCTGCCTGAAAGCTTCACTAGCCACTAAACACAAGAGCTGCAAGAAAATGCTTTCCTCAGCCAAGTTTTYAGAAAGCTTTTCTGATCCCTCATCCTTTCCGACAGCACTTTTATCTGCCCTGCTACTTGCCAGATTYAGCCTTTGCCAGGCGAGTCTTTGAAGGGCTGCAGCTTTGGGTTGTGCCTTTTTTGCACTTTAGTTAGTTATTAAAAGTTGCAGTTAGCTTTTATGGTTATTTCAAGGACTTTTAGAGTAATGGCAGTTACTGGTCACTAACAGGTACAGCCACTGGTAGCAGGAGCATCCTGCACTGAATCGTTCACAGCAGAACTTGGTAAGGGATGGCAGCAAGTATCATTTCCATCTACATTTTTAATTCTTCTTTCTTTTTTTCTTATTCAACACAACTGCTAAAATACTTTCCATTCTTGTCCTTAGAAAATATGAGCTGAGGGCCATTCACAGTAACTGCTGTTAGCTCATGCATTAACTGTTCAATATTTCTAACAACACATTCACAATCCAAAAAACTCAAGGGTATCYTTGGTTCTCCCCTATACTTAAATTTCTATAAGTCAAAGACCCTTTAAGAGGCACAGTAAAAACCAATTTATAAGCTTATACATATTTAAAACTGCAATGTAGTCTCTTACACATTGTGTATTAAAAAAAGCTTTGTTATCTTTACACTGCAGCATCTTCCAGTGGTTTGTAATACCTTTCTGACATATTTATCAGCCAGCTCCTCCTCGCTGTCACCCCTGAGTACTGGTGATGTGCACTGAACACACTTAATTCCACCTTCCAGCAAGGTCTTCCATGTCATGAGCATCAAACCCTCTCCTTCCAGACAGAATTCTCCTTTTAAAGTCTTTGRTGTCATTATGGAATCTTTAGTTTAGTAGCTGGTTGTGCCTCAACAAGTGCAGGCTACAGAAAAACCAGTTGACACAAGTTTGAATTTTGTCTCCACGGGTGTATGTTGTATGTTACATCTCAATATCCAAAACAGRAAATACAAACCTTTTGATAAACCAACCTGTCAAACCAAAATAATGACAGGTCATTGGCAAGAAATCAGCTGGGCCATTTCACAGATTATAGTTTTAGCTATTTTTAAACAGTGTATCTGTTTTCTTAGTCAGAAGAATCATGAAAAAAACCCAAATATTTTTCAACATCAGCAGCACTTAGCATTACCTCTTAATCTAGATTTTTAGAACCGCAGAAGAAATGCTGATCCTCAGCAGGAAATAATGCATTTAGCATAATTCTGATAAATGTGCAGAGAAAGCAGCACATGAGAATTACGATGAGCAAAACAAAACTGACGGCTCCCACTCAGTGGGAGAGAAGAACTGGGAAAGGAAACAGAGTTAATACCGACGGCAACATGAAGGAAAAATATTCTTCATACATAACAAACTTACCAGCACTGTTCGCCCTTGGGAAATGAAGAAATGGCCAGACACCACAATGGTAAGGACAAGAGGGCCTGATTCTTCATTTGATTCAAACACCTTTAAAAAGACAGACAGAGGAAAATCTGGCCCTGTAAACACAGCATCTACAATTCCCATTTCTAGTGCCAAATAAAAGGTTTCAAAGGTCACTGTTAGAAGCTGGGTGTATAATTTACATCTCACTAATGCAACCTGCCCTTCACTCCCACAGACAGGAGTTGCATTAAATGATTTTTTCACTAATTATACCTCCATATACAGATTTAACTACTTTAAACAACCCTCTGGATTCTTCCAACTTGATCTCTAGATTTTAATACCTCAGGTCACTGCTGAATGAAGGAATWAAAAAAGTGGGCCACTAACTATGCAAACTCTCATGTGTTGTCATTAATAATTCATGAAGCAAAATCTCTCCCGATTCCTGCTTTAGCTCTGGAGTTGCAAAAAGACACCTGAAAGGCCTCCTTTATTCGTGTTTGCCTCACAGCAGAGCCACACCGCCCCGCCACCCTCCCCGCGCCGCCAGCACCTTCCAAGAGGTGTTTTGCCTCTCATCGTCACCGCCCTTCGGGGGAAGGAAGCGACCGTAGCGCTTCAAAGGCCACGTTGTGGCGCTGCCGAGGAGGGAGGTGTCGCCAGCGCTGCCCGGCGCTGAGCCCGGCCCGGGTTCGGAGCCGCGAACGCCGCCGGCCGCCGCCATCCCGCGATGAAGGGGATGAGGGATTGCGGCGCTGAGGGCTCTGAGGAATCGGAGGGAACTGAAGGCTCTCAGGAGCCGAGAGCGCTGAGGGCTCTGAGGGGGGCGAAGGAGCTGAGGAGGCTGAGGGTTCTGGGGGATCTGAGCGGGGCGAAGGAGCTGAGGATTCTGAGGGTTCTGAGGACTCTGAGGGGGTGAAGCTGCTGAGGAGGCTGAGGGTTCTGAGGGCTCTGAGGGGTGCGAAGGAGCTGAGGAGGCTGAGAGCGCTGAGGGATCTGAGGGGGGCGAAGGAGCTGAGGAGGCTGAGGACTCTGAGGGTTCTGAGGGCTCTGAGGCTTCTGAGGGCTCTGAGGGGGCGTGGCGACGAGCAGCGCGCGGGGGCTGGGCGGGAAGCACGAGCCAATAGGAAGACGGAGAGAGCGAGTGGCGGGAATTGTTGGCCAATCAGCGCGAGGCGCGCTGGGGCTCGCGCTGCTCCTCTTGTGCCCCATGAGGTGCGGTCGTTTCTTTCCCCTCAGCGGTGTCGTGGGCAGCTCCTGCGTCCCTGCTTTCCTTCTTTTCCTCTTCGTCCTCTCCCGCTCCGAGGGCAGTGTGGCTACAGCCTCCTCCTAGTCCGCAGCAACCTCCGGCCGTGCCGATGTGGCGGGTCCGCCCGTCGCCGCCGAGGCGAGAGCAGAGCGCAGACTCCGCGGCCGTCATTTTGTTGCGTGTGAAGGAGCGCGGTCGTGGATGCATAGCGAGGAGGAGGATGAAAAAGTGAAGCTCCTGCGGGCTGTTGCTGCTGTCTGTGATGTACCTGTGGAACCTGGCCACGATGTCAGAACCCGTCCTTCCTCGGCTGAAACACAAGACCCAGTAAAAACGCTGCCCTACACTCTTAGTTGCCTTTCGATTTCTTGATGGCGTTCACTCCCAGAGTTGAAACAGGCATTTTCGTGGTACCTAAACTGGAGCCTGTCGAAAAAGCTGTTTTCAATGTGTGTGAGATGGGTTTAGCCAGTGTGAGCAAAGAGCTGGATTAGTAAATCAAAATTGCACTGTTCTCCCTACTTTACCCACTCCCAGCTATTAGGTGCTCTTACGGTGATGTAATGCTACACTTTCCCKGGACAAGGAGTGATGGTGAAATGACTGCACTTAGATATTCCATTTATAGTACATACCTTGGCCCATTAACAATAAAAATGTTGATGGGCTGGTCAAGGTCATTGAGAGGGAACAGAGGAGCCAGATACCATTGAGGACTGACCCAGATGGGCTTGTGGGTGCCCATCACCATAAGCCACAGTTAAACCATCAACTGCCTGAGGCTGCCACCCCAGTGCCTTTAATCCCGGTTCTGTGCATTGCCCACTGCCCGCATTGCACATCTGATCAGGATGAAACTTGGCTAAGTACTCATATTAAGCAAAACAATTACATTTCTGCCAATTTTTTCCTGTTTTTTCTTACCTTTATGGTTTGCACTGATGATGCTGTCTTGGCTGATAGGAATAAAGTTAAAACAGAATGAGCTGCTACTCTCTCATCTCAAAAAAAACCTTCAGGGACAAGGTTAACCTATTAAGCTGCCATGGTTTAATCTGTCTGGTTTAATCTAGATGGTTTAATTAGAAAATATTAGATTGACATTCATGTCCTGTGGCCCGTGTGTTTTCCATCCAATGTTGCACCCGAGAGCCAGTTTAGCATCTGAAGAACTCTTTCCAAAATAAACAACTTTGCAGTGTTTCCAAAAGGGAGGTGTTTATCGAAACGTTTCGCAGATAGGGAGAGGCAGGCAGAAAGGCATTAAATGGCTTGACAAGGTCATCCAGAGACATCAGTAATGAAACAGGGAATACAGCGTGGGCTTCCCAGCTGCCAGTTGCCTTCTCTAATCACTGCTTCCCCACGAGGCTTTCTCAAATTGTGCTTGTCAAACATTTCGAATTTGCCAGTAGACTTGGGACTTCCTTGGAAGCTGTAGAAGAAGCTGAATATTACTGTCAGAGAAAGATAGTAGAAGTGCATATAGGGAAAATATTTTCCCATATTTCAGCTGGAAACTGGAGCATTTCTTTTCTGTGGAAACAGTTTGCCCTGTCTGTTTTCCAAGAGCAATTTCTGGCTTCTGCAGGAGGAAACCAAAAGCTTAATACTTTGCTAAAACTAAAATTAAAAAATGTGAGTTAGAACAAGGCAGATGGAAACCAAGAGTGTCAGGTACTTCCATCTCCTCATAGATTTTTGCTTTGCTATGCTCTGCTAGTTTGCCTCTAATTTTCGGACGTGAATTTGTGGTTTTATRTATAAAAAGTAAAATGAGCATTGTGTTAAGTCTGATACACAAGCTTTTGCCGATTCTAATTTGCTTGGGGAATTGCATGATTAGCTCTGGATTCAGAGAGTAGACATAGAAAATGGTTCAAATGCATTTTGATTGGATTTTTTTTTTTTTTGGTAAAAGGCTATGGGAGCTGCCAATTTTTTAAAATCACAGAATGAAATGTAGAAGAAGGAGACGAGTAAAAGCTGTCAGGAGACTGACAGGTTAAAATGTGTTTCATCAGAGATGAGATGGCAAATCCCATATGGATGCCAAGGGTTTATCACTGTGCTGTACTTCAGGTTTGCTGAGACTTCACAGACTGCAGTGGTACAAGTTAATTTTCTCACTGCAGAAGTACCTGCTGCTGTTAATAAATTAGAGAAACTGCCAAAAGCAGAGCTCTCCGTGCAGGGGGAGAGATCCCTTCCTGCACTGTATGGATTTGATAATGTGTTAGTAATTGCTAGATGTACAACAGTCGATTCTGGTACTGGGTATTTTGCTGAACAACCGACGTTATTGATTTTTAATAATAATGGTGGTGGTAACAGCAGCAATAAAATCACATCACCGTGACTTTGTAAGTGTGAGYGCAGATTTGCCACAAGTGCAGGGGATGGACTGGAGTACGGTACAGAACTTGGCCAAATAATGTATTGACAACATCGAGATGCATAAAATGGATAAAATAAGCAACAAAAGGTGTTTTTTAGCAGTTCTGGAGGGTTTCCTGTGGTACTGACCAYTTCCCATCTGCTTCTCCCCAGCTGTGTTAGAGACATGAATGGGATTCCTCACAGTGGCATAAATCAAAGGCTAGTGAAAACGTTCTGTTCAGAATACTTGATTTATTGCTTTGATTTCTGTAATAAATAGTGTTGTCTCGTACTTTAGTTGCTTTGTTAGTAGTTGTGGTATTTTCTCAGGTTCATTCCATTAGTTAGCAYTTCACATAGTTGTTCCTGCTTTTCTTGAAATGGGATCTGCAGTCAGCAGCCTCCCTGCCCAGGTCTCTGAGTGCCGATGAAATTGCAGCACTTTGGTTTATTGCACAGCAGTTCTGTACCCCCCTCTCCAAAATACCTCATCCAGTTCTGTCGGCATGAGTCAGTGTGGAGGGAKATGAATTTTATGGTTTCTTCTGCAGAAATTTGAAGCAGGGCCCCTGTGTTGTTCTGGGCTGTGGTACCATGGCTCTCTTGAGGAGTGTCAGATGTTCACATACCTCTGGGAGACCTCATTCTCCACCTGTGGGACTGCAGGCACTGAATTTTACTCATCACTTTTATCCTGTTCTGCTTTTTTCCTTGACAAAATCTACCCCTTTGCAATAAGCTTTGCATTTGCAAATGAAAAACTGAGGCCAAATCAATGTGTTTCTGACTGAACAGACTTCAGCTATCAGTGTAAGGTAGAAGTAAAGTCTGATGACTTGTGCTTGGCACCAGARTCCCACAGAATCACAGAATGGTTTGGGTTGGAAGGGTCCTTAAAACTCATCCAGTGCCACCCCTTGCCATGGGCAGGGACACCTTCCACTGTCCCGGGCTGCTCCAAGCCCTGTCCAGCCTGGCCTTGGACACTGCCAGGGATCCAGGGGCAGCCACAGCTGCTCTGGGCACCCTGTGCCAGGGCCTCCCTGCCGTCTCAGAGAGGAATTTCCCCCCAACATCCCATCTAACCCTGCCCTCTGGCAGTTTAAAGCCATTGCCCCTTGTCCTGTCACTGCCTGCCCATACTAAAAGTACCTCTCCTTTTTATAAGCCACCTTTAGGCCCTGGAAGGGGCTCTGAGCTCTCCCTGGAGCCTTTTCTTCTTCCAGGTGAGCACCCCCAGCTCTCCCAGCCCAGGCTCCAGTCCTGGAGCAGCTCCGTGGCCTCCTCTGGGCTCACTCCAGCAGCTCCACGTCTTGTGCTAAGGACCCCAAGTGTAACTTGCAGTTCCACTTCACAGTGGTCYCTCTTCAGTGACCACATCAAGATGAAGATTGGCTTGAGAATCACCCCTCAAGCACCACGAGAATTAAAGTGTCCTCCCAGCTGAGTGCCTTCAATTATCCTTTCTATTTTCAGAAGTTACTCGGTTCCAGTGTGTCTCCAGAGATTGATCCCCTGAGTTCACATCTTGTTTCTCTCTTTATCTAATGGGTGCCATTCCTAACTTGTCAAATATCACATAACTCAGTGACACCTTCACTAGATGATCTTTAAGGTCCCTYCCAACCCAAACCATTCTGTGATTCTGTGATMTTGCTCCCTAAAGTATGTAACTTGTGAGGGTTTACAGGGCAGCTGTGGAAGCGCCTAAAGCAGTGCCTGATATGTGCACTCTTAGTTCAGTGACAGACAAAGGAGCCACATAGGTTTGTGTGTCATGGTTATCACTGCTGCAGGATATGCTGGAGTGTTTCAAACAGCCAGAAGCTGGGAGCAGTCTGTGGACAGATGTCAGAAAAGCCTTATCTCTGTGAGGGCTGTGTGGCAGGCACTGAGGAGCCCTGTGTCAGCCCTTTGGTGAGCAGCTGCTGGCGACAGAAAGCAGAGTTGTCCTCTGTCCCTTGCTCAGCAGGGACACACCAAAACCAGCGTGAAGCACTGACTCCATGAGGTCTTTGACCTCATTGTGTGATTTGAGACTCTATTCCATAAAGCCTTGGACTTTTCTTAGGGAAGGTCACATTTGTTCAAAACATAATTTATTTGCATTTCCTTTATTTCCTTTTAAGTTGTCTAACTTTAGCACTCGGGGCACAGATGAAGGAGCTGCTGCCTCACAAATTTTCCATTTACATAAAAACCCCACCCACAAACACCCTTCACTGTCAGTGCATCCATTTTGCTGAGTGCTTTTCATTTTCCATGACCTTGAAAACATAAGGGCGTTTATTAATTAATTCAAATTTACAGCTGGGTGGAGGGGAGAATTGCAGATCGGAGATAAGCAATTTGTTGTGTGCCCCTTATTTGATGAGGATTGTAGGAGAAACAGTCCAAGCCATTGCCAAGACTTYCCATCCCAATCAACTCTGGTTTTCATTTAAGCACTGGGTAAAGAGTGACCCTAGCAGGAGGAGAGTCTGAACTTGAAGGGATTAAAAAAAATCCTTCAAAAAATTSGAAAACTGAATTCCTGACAGTCATGGATATGGACAGGAGCTGGTATTACCTCTGCTTTTTACTCTTGCACTGATTAACTCTGAACACTTCCTGAAATAAACCTTTACATACTGCTGTGTAAACACAGCGCTAATGGGAATTCTGATTTTGACAACTCTGTCAAAGTTTGTTTCCATCCAAGTTTGTTTCTTTTGTAAGGAAAAATCAATGCTTTTTTCCCCTTCAGGTTGCATTTTACTGATTTTAGCAGTTCTTGCAGGGAGCTTGTAGAAGAAAATACATCTTTGATTCTTTCTTTAAGCCTCAGTCCCAGAGCTGATGTCAGGGAGAGTTATGTGTGCATAAAGAGGAAGAAAATGTCTTGAACTTTTGTGCATTCTCAAAGAAGGATATTCCCTTCTCACCACCCTCATTSTGAATTCTCTTTCTAGACTACTGGATTATCATGTGTTCAACCAAGGATTTAGTGGAGCAGGTGAAGAGAGGACTCTAAATATGTCTAGCTAGTGTAATACATCTGTGCCTCTTYGTGCCTGAATAGAATAAAATGAAATAGAATATATTATATTTGAGTTCCAAATATACGACCTTTTAAAATAGAGGAAAAAAAAAAGTTTAATGTTAGTGACAGGAGAATTTGACATCCACCTGAGCAGCTGCTGTGCCTTCCACTAAAAAGTGTGACACTGAAACCCACCTTGGCACGTTCTGCTGTCCCCCTGACACCTAACCTGGACTCTGTGCCACAAGAGAAGGAGCCTTTAGTCCCCTGAATCCCACTCTGGTTAGGAAGCAAGCAGCAGAATGCTAATAAATTTAATTTACTTGCTTAATCTCCCCTGTGTTTTGTATTAATATGAATAGCATTACAGGAGCAGGGATGTGCTTATATAACAAAATGTTCTCCTTCATCTTGAGGTTAATGTAGTTACTCGTATTTACCACCCATGAAATGGGGGCTTAATCTCCTGCAGCAGGATACCAGCAACTTGGGTGGAAATTCTATTGTCTGCCAGGAGCCTCCGAGCCAGGGAATGGGATATCACCCCTGTAGTTTGCCCAAATCCTGTAATATTAGATATTGGAGATGTTCCCATCTCACCACAGATGGCACAGTGGGGATGTGTAGGAGAACAATATTGATCCAAAGCATGGATTTTTCCTTGTTTGCTTTAATAGCCTAAAACACAAATAAAAGCCTGGTTTGTCTCCATCACTCACTCACTCAAAGGTTTCTGCTTTGCTATTGGATTGCACGTGGTGCAGTAATGTGCACTTCTCTGTTCTTGTTAATTAAGAGGAGTGAGGTTGATCATTTTTTTTCCTGTCAGCGCTGCGGGTCAGGTTCCCTGCAGCCCACCCTGATGGAATTCACTGGTAACAGTGCACTGAGCAGCACTGCAGTGTTTGACTGACTCCCAGACACCCAGCACAAGGCAATGTGCCATGAGATTGCCTTCTCTCAGTCAGCACCAGGCACAGGATCTCTCCCTGCTCTGGGGTGCTCTCTTCCTGTACAACATAAAAATTTAATCTGTGAAGTTATGATAAGTGCAGATATCAGTCTCTCATGCCCCCACGCTCCTCCGTTGTCCCTGACTTCACAAGGGACATTTGCCACATGGGCAAGCATGGTTAAGCTTTGGACATTTCTCAGGATACAGTTTTATAACCCATTTTCAACTCTGAGCCTGCTTTTGTACCTCTTGGACACAAGCTGGCTTTGTTTGCCTGTGGTTTTACAGTCAGGGTCATACCACCACTTCATAAACATGGAATGTCTTCTCTGTACTCCGTGCTTTTGTTAATTTTAATACAGGAGGCAGCTGCTCACCTCAGCCTAATTTATTTGCTGCATGAAAACTGAGAGACATGTCTGTTGTCATTCTATGCAGAATTCTCTCACAATGGGCACGATTCTCATCATCCAGCAAGTTCACAGCCAATTTTGCCAGTTTCAGCTGATTTCTTCTGATACTGTTTGAGAGAAGGTAAGAGTCTAGCTCAGTCTTATTTGTTGTTGTTACACAAGGTCTGGCTACACGGGGATGCAAATAAATCCAATCTTAGTTGTTATTCTCAGCAAAATATYGACTGTGATAGCTGGAATGTCATTTGTGATGGAAGATATTTTGTTTTCCTATCTCAGCTTTCCAGAGATAGAGTATTTGCTAACGTTTAWCAACAGCCTGATGTCAGTGGAAAACTCAGATGCCATTTGACATCAGCTCTCACATTAATCACAAARAATGTAAGTTTTGAGAGGCATTTCTGCTACCTGAACCGAAATGAAGCTTGGGGTCACAGTGGAAGGTTGGAGATCATTCTCAAGCTGCTTTTTCTCCTCACATGCTGCAAAGCAATGGTTTTTTTTAAAAACAGCCCCTTCAAAAATAAAAAAAAAAAAAGCATTTCCTTGGCTTCATTACATTAATTATAAATGTAGATATAAAAAATTCTTAATTCCAGCAGTGCTAATGTCAAATAATTGTTTGTGTTTCTACTTTAAGAGGCTGACAGAATATCTTGAGGGTAAAGGACTGGAAGGRGAATGGTTTTATATTTATTGTGCTAACATTTGCAATGCCTCAGAGTCTATCTCGTGTGCAAGGTCTCTTAAAGTAAATAGGATGCATTAATCTGAGAGTTTCTTGTAAAACAAAGAAAAATATATTTTATATTTTAAAAGATTTTATTCTTTTTAGGAAAAATGCATAAAAATGCAAAGCACACAAAATCATCTATGAGTCTCTTTGCCATAAGGTGTTGTGGATGCCAGACTTTTCWATGGATCTGAAAAATAATTGGAGAAATGCAAGGGAAGAAAAGATYGATGATGGGCCATTACCTGTGGAGATAATAACCCTTAGAACCAGAGAGCCCTTGAGCCATAGGTTGCTGAAGGTTTGAGAGCATAGCAGGGAAGTGTTTTCATGGATTTTCCTGCAAAACACCCCCAACAGTGGCCCCTGCTCCCTCAAGGTACCCAGCGAGGTGGGGGATTCTGAGAGAGCTTTCCCAGGCACTTCATGGTGATCTGGAGGGTGAGTTTGGCTGATAAGAAAGTCTTAATGCAGCTTTGGGGTGAATATCAATAAAAAATGGACAGGTGAAAGCAGGAAGAATGCAGCCTGGCACACCCCATGGATGTGCATCCAAAGAGGGAGAGGAAAAAGTGCTCAGCRGACCCTGGGAACTGCATCAGGAATGTGCCCACTGGCTGCTGTCAGAGGCTGGACTCTAAGCAGATCTTTAGTCTGCATCTCTGTCTCTGTTCCTGTACTCTGAAATCCTTTTCTTATTCAAAATCACATTTTTCTGGTTGCTTCTTTGAGTGGTAGAAACCATACAGAAATGTATGTTCTATTAGCCATGTATAATATGCAGGAAATCAATCAGGCACAAAAGCCAGGCACCATCTTTATTAATGCTGCAGTTTTGGAAAAAAAGAAAAAAAAAAGCTGTTTTATTCATCCTTTTAAAAGGGATGAATAAAATCCCTTTAGTTATTCTTTTAAAATATCCAGACAACTCAAACTAAAAGAAACTCTCAGCATATCATATCCAGCAGCTGGGGAAGTGAATTTTGTGAATTTTGCACACAGCACACACATTATCCATTCCGGCAGCGTGCACACCTTTATCCTCTGTCTCCTACCTGCTTTCATAATGAGCCTTCAAGAAGCAAGAACACATGTCCTGAAACAACTTCTGGGGGTTACTTAATTGCTCAGTGACCTTTTCTAGATTTGCCAAATCGCTGAAGCTCAAGCACCACTCATCAGTATTTAATGTATACCATGAAGTGCCACTCAATTTTCAAATACTTCGTTCKGAACTTGGTTGTTATTTCCGTGAAGAAGGATTTCCAAATTACTGCCTCTTGTCAGAATGCAAGCAGATAAAACTGGGTAAATCCTGAAATATGCCAGGAGACAACCAGCAGGGTCACTCTGTCACACACTTTGAACTCAGAATTTTGTCTTAAAATGATTGTAAATTTRTGAAAATGACCTTCAGAATCAGAGGGTCAGAGACACTTCTTGGGGAAGAGGTGTGCAACAGATATTGTGAATTTTCTCCTATTAAAACACACATAAATAAATGTTTTCAGGATACAATATCTTAAATATTGCATCATATGCTCATAAATATAGAAATGGATATTTTCCCCTACCAAGGTCTCTGAAAACARAAACAATTGAGAATTAATAGGTGAGCTTTCATCGTTCATTCTGTTGCCATGATCTCTGCAACTGGTCTTAGGAGAGTTACGTGTGGCAAGAAATACAACTGGTTTTTAACCGAAAAAGGTGGGAATATCTGTTCATGGTGTGACTCTAAGAACTGCAAACTTCAGCTAATTTTACAGCTTTAAAATTTGATCCTGGTCAYGTGCCAGAGTGGTCATGATACTTCCTATTATTGAAGTGTGTGGATATACAATTGCGAGGATGAGAACAACATTCCAGAAAGAAACATCCAGAAAGGAGTTAAATAGATAGAAGACAAAATTCTGCTCTGTCTGAGGACTCCAAAACACTCCCTGAAACAGCGTGGAGATCCAGGATACTCTGGCAAGTCATTGCTGGTTAGAGGGAACAAGGCAGGGTGCTCAGGTTCCAGCTGGTGACTTTTCCCATATGAGMGTTTACAAATTCCATTACACCCCTGTTAACTTCAGAATCGTTCTKGTTAACTGCCTCCATTGAAGTGCATTGCTTGAAACTTTCGACAAAATAGCAAAAGTAATTATAAATTTGGCTGGGAGACAGATGGGAGCTGTGACTGGTTGGATCTGTGGCTGTTCAATATTCATTTTTCTTCTTCCTTTCGCACCGTGACAGGGCACAATTTACTTKTACAATCGTATTGAGATATTTTGTGGATGCTCTCAGAGGAGCAATTTAGTTGGAATCTTCTCTCTGTACTAAGAGGCTGTTGTTGGTCAGTGCTTTTATTCATGTGCCACAGAGTTCAGAGCTGTGCTGAAAAAGGGTTGAGTACAGCGCAGGAGACAGTTTCCTGAGGATTAAGGACCCTCTTGGGAACATCTGATTTGGAGATGATGTTGAAGTCGTGAATGAAATCACAAATCCAGGGAAGCCCTGACTGCTGGGCCAGTCAGGATAGATGGAGCAGTTTCTCTGTCAGGTATTGCTGTGACCAGGAGAGTTCTTCCTGCAGGATTTCCTGCAAGCAGCAGCTGCTGGGCTTGAAGCAGAAAGGAATTCAAGGGAAAATATGCCAAGGATTTTCAATCCTTTGATTCAAGGAAAAAGTGTCTCAGCATGGCTTTGATTTAGKGTTGGGTAGGAATGATTTTTCCTGCTGGGTGGTGGAGGAAGGTGCTGGAACATTCCCCATGCAGTGAGGAATATCTGGGGGTGTGCACGGTGGGCATTGCTATGGCCTTGCCAGGAAAGGAAAGCAGATGGTAGAAAACACAACAGCCTGAAAGGAATGAGAGGGGAGAGTCTTTCCAAACAAACTGAGTCTGCTGATAAGACTGATAAGACTGAGAGATAGAAGAGACAAAGGGAAGGATTTCCAGAGGAATTCCTCTAAYTGACTTAYGTTAATARWTTAYAAGAGCAGAGACATTGAAAAAAAAGAAAGAAGCAACGGGGATGTGTATTAGAAGGRGGGTAGTATATTAGAAGGSGGGTTGTAGTTTCGGGGAGCCTGTACCTCTCAAGCAGCTCAGCMRAWGGGGAAAGAGAGAGGGAAATGCAGCTGAGAAATTGGGCTARAAGAGGCTGTGTCCTCTATCAATTTGAGAGAGACCCCATGGGAAATGCCCATGACCTCTCCCTYTATTCAWGAATAAAGTCACAGGACTTTTCYGTCTCCTTTTTGGACATAAACCTGTGGTGTTTGTGGATTAATTTTCCTCACAGCCTCACAGCATTGAGCTGAGGGACAGGRAYAGGTCATGTCCAGTACACATYGCTGAACCCAYCAGAGTGAAAGRAATGAGAGKGAGATGTCTTCACAAACTGTGGGGTCTGCTGGKAGATAAGGCCAGATAATGATGGGTGAAAGGAGCAATGGGAGGAACCATAAATTCCAGACTAATTCCACCAATTCACACAGACTGGTACTGACCYGAGGCTGTGCTAAACCCCTGGACTGAGAGAAAAAGAACAGAGACACAAAGAATAAATAAAAGGGGCAGGGGATGCACATTAGATGGGATCTGTATGAGGAGATTTGGGGAGTCTGTACCTCTTCAGTCCCTCAGCCAGAGGGGAAAGAGAGAGGGAAATGAGGCCGGGAAATTGGGATAAAAAGGAGGCTGCACCCTCCAGCAATTTGAGAGACCCCATGGAAATGTCCCATGGTCTCTGCCTTTATTCAAATAAAGTCACAGGGCTCCTCTGTCACCTTTTTGGACACAACCCTCCGGTGTTTGTGAATTAATTTTCCCAACAAGAGGATCCTGGAGGAGATGGCAGGAAGGAAAAGGGCTCCGGTGTTTGCTTGCAGCCAGGCACCTGAGTGAGGWCTTTGCTGAGTCTTTCTCTTGTCTGAGGCGAGCACCGCCTCCTGCCATGATGTACCRGGGTATTTTTACTCGAAAAGCACAGTCTGAAAAGGCTAACTTGTTCTGCCGTGTACAGCAAATGATCCGTCTGCTGAGCCACCTGGAAGGCCTCTATTTTTAGGCTCTTTCCTCGGAGCAGTTGTAACTTGAATTGACATATTGTTAGCCAAAAGCATGGCACACGAGGCAGGAATCTGTCTGGAGCCACGCRAGGCACTGATCGTTAGCAGCGCTGGCAACAGGGGCCTTGGCAAGAGCCACTTGGCTTTTTCCRAGCGGGAAAACAACGCGGGTTTAACCAGTATAAGCCTGGCTTTCARCAGCCAGAGCTGAGCAGCCTTTAAAGTCAGTCCTTTCACTCCAAGGGGGGAAAAGAATGAAGGATATCTTCAATCTGTGTGGGCAGAATTCACACAATCAGTCACCAGTTACCCAAGGGAGTGGTCTGGGGTGCACTGCTGAAGTGAGGAGCCTAAAGCCTGATCTGATGAGGTTTTGGCTAATATTTTACACAGTTAGTTTTTTCCTAAGATCTTTTTAAGATCTTTCCTAAGATCTTTCTCCTAAGATCTTTTTCCCAGATCTTCCCACTTYTTCCTTATTCCCCAGCTACTTTACAATCTATGGTCACAGAAGCCCCAAGAGCTCACACWGGCAGTTCTTTTCAGGGCCACTGTTGGGGTACAATCCCCTAATCTTCAGATATTTCCATGTTTTCTTTCTATATGTTTGACTTTGAATGTTGCTGTATTAAATAACACTATTCTACTGACAGATAAATCCTTATTTATCACTTTGTCAATCTTTGTTTCATTCCCACAAGGAAGTGGCAAAGCTTTTCTATCTGTGGGTCCTCAGGAAGTCAATTTGAATTACTTTCTGTAATTCAATAATATATAATATTATTATGTATAATATAATAGATAATATTTCTCTGTGGGTGCAGGTGGACATTTCTGTTTACTTTCTTACCARTGTTAAATGCTGGATCCAGGGAATTTTGGTTCTTTTTTCTCAGATCAACTTTGACAACAACTCCATTATGACAGATTTCCTTGGAAATCTGATTTCCTGTTTGTTCTTGCTGTATTTTGAGAATAGGGAGGTGTAATTTTTGGCCCAATTTCTAGTTCTATAAAAAGCTGCTGCTGAAGCGCTGCCAAATTGAGACTCTGAGCATTCCCAGGAAAGCAGAAGCATTTCCTTGTGTTGGGCTTGTGCACCACTTGTACAAATGTTTSCAGTTTAGGTGCTAATTTTTATTAAACTGTGGGCAATGCAGTACTTTGATTCCACTTGCTCAATTTGCAGCAGCCTTTCCTTGCTCTGAAACACTGTGAGAATCTCAGTAGTCCATACCCTGCCTCTAAAAACATGCAKTCATTGAGTTTAAAATGATTTCCACTTGGTTTTCTGTGGGGAGCTGTCWCACCAGTGTATTACCCAGCAATTGGAACTGACTGGAGGAGTTTCCTGCTGTAATCTTTCTCTGCAGCSGTACCAAGGTGAGCAAGTCAGCAGAATGCTGCTGTGCTTGGTCTCGGGCTTTTGTGGAGCTGCTGTGCGTGCTCCAGATGTGCAGTCAGATCCACAAAACCGGGACTGTGAGGCACTTCATTGCTGCTGAAGTACAGAACTGTTCATGTAAAAATATTTATACACACCTCAGCTCTCCAGCACTGCAGCTGCTCAGAACCGGGGGTAATTGTGGGACACACTTTGACCCCACTTGTCAAAACAATCAGGAACTCAGGGAGAGGATTTCTACCCAGGCTGCAATATATTCCTGTGGGATATGGAAACTTCTCCCCTGTGTAATGGAGGACATGATTAATTCTGACTGTGCTGACACAAGAAGGTTATTGAATAGGATTTCCTTGTGAATGGGCATATCCATTCCCAGAAAAAACCCATTACAGAAATGTCAAACACACTCCTGTTGTATTCTGAACACCCACCCCAGGGTTGCATAAAACCAKCTCAGGGTGTTCGTAATTAAAAGTTGCAGAGAAGCATCTTTAAACTTGTGCACTTACAGTAAAAACAATCTGAAGACTCAATTACTGAAGGCAAATACTGGCTCTGCAGCCTCCTCGAGTCTCCTCGGTAGCAATGAGCTGTGCCTTCACTGAGTATGGAGAGAGCTGAGTCAATGGCTGAGATCTGACTGCAGGCACCCAGGTCTGCTCCAAAAATCCCTCCTGAGCAGCRCATTCCTCACTGTTACCCTCCAGAAAGGAGCCAAGGACCTTGACAAACCCGGCCTCCTCCCRCCTGAGTGCGAGGGGCGCGACATCCCGACATTTGACACCAAACGTGTGACGCGGCGCTGGCTCCAGCTGACCTGCACATGCTTTCCCCCTGCTGAGAGGACGGAAGAACCTCTGACCGAGGTTACTCACTAAGCACTCTGAAAGGTATTTCGGTGCTAGGTAATGGATGTGGCATGGATCTGTGGCATTCCCACCGAATTCCCTAGGATTGAAGTGTGCATTAGAGCCGCACGGACACAGCTCCCCCAGGCAGCGCTCACCTTGCCGCTGCTGCTGCATTAAGCTCGCTGCAGGCAGTGGAAAGGCTTGCAGCTATTAAAARCCAGGCAGAGGAATTGTTACCCCCACTCTGAAGTTCTGAGCTGCTCCTTTGGCAGCTGTTGGAAAGCTCTGCCCATGACTCATAAAGGCTTCTCTTTTTTTTTTTTTTTTCCTGCCTCTTCCTGGCAGGGCCATTGTGGTGGACAGAGCAGCGTGTCCTTGGGGAAGGCAGGGACAGCTGGGGATGCCATGGGAYGCTGTCCTGGTGCCACAAGAGAGCCACGGACACCAGCACAGGGTCTTACAGCAGGATTGTGTCATTGCAAGGCCCTCTTGGCTGTCTGCTCCTATAGATTCCCGTGGAATCTCAATATCATCCCCTCAGAAACAGCAAATCATGGTCATAAAGGGTTCTTGATGCAGCATGATGCCTGATGATTTTTTTTGCTTTTCCCTTTACGCTTCTGTACCCTCTATGCATCCGCCTGTACCCCTTAGCCCACATGTTTGTAATTCCTGAAGCTTGATATTCTGGCCTAGTTTAGGAGTTCTGCTGGGCAGAGAGACCAAACATCCTGAGGAAGGGATCAGCGTGCCCTGTGCTATCTTAAACCCAACTCCAGCCTTGGTGAAGCCTTCTGTCCAGAACATCTTGTGTAAACCGGGCTCTGGCCTCAYCCAGGGGGAGGATTCATTAGAATAGGGGGACATTACTGCATTTGTGAAGTTTCTTATTGGGGAACCCTAGATAGATATGCTAATTCCTGAAATCTATAAAACTTGTACCCGTGCTGTACATGGGTGTGCATTCTGCCATCAAGTGCACCTGGGATCCCAGATACCGAGGTAAAACCCTTTTTATCCCCTTAACCGTGTCTGTGTCATTATTAAAAACTGGCCATCAAGGCAACAAGCACAAAGGCTCAAGTAAGAAAAAAAAAAAAAAAGATTATTTCTGCCATTTCATGCATAGATTGGACATGTCTAACTAGAATATARAGATGACTCTGTGGAGGATCAAGAGAGTTCGTACATTTTCTTTCCATAAGTTGTTTCGGGGATGTGGTAGGTTTGGGAATTATTGGTCAGCACCCCAAGTCCCTGCTGCAACTTTCTAGGAGCMTCAAACAATTTAGGAGAATATCTCTTAAAATACTGGATGCTAATAGGAGTCTCATGGTTATTAGAAGAATGATACTAAAAATTACTCTTAATAATTAAGAATTATGAACTGTTCATACACATTAAAAACCTCTGTGCAGAGAGCCATGGGAAAGGAACCAGTTCAGAAAGTTTTCCGTCCTCCAGCAGTCAAGAATTAGGCTGGGGGCAGTTTGAATTTCAGATACTTCTTAATATTTTGTATGCATAAGAGCTGGATATAACCTACAGGTCACTAATTATTCAGTAGCCACTAATTAAACCCGGCAAATGCATAAATCAACTAAATTATGTTATTATTTATGTTGTTGTTAGTGTGAAATCTTAGAAACATCCTTTTACTTGGATAGATCTTACTGATCAAGTAAGATTTTTTCCCAAGTAAAAAGTTCATAAAATTAAATGTTATTTTCAGCGTTGTGCTTATTTTAGAATTTAATGGGATTCCGGGCAGCTGCCTGTTCTATTTATTTCTGCTTTTGTATATTAATTGGTTCTATCATTCCTTCTGCCTCTGAGGTCTGGAGGTGGAAACTTTACAGCTTAATTAATCAGTGCCTTTGCTGTTTTAATGTCGTTGTGGAATTTGGAATTGGATGGGATCCTTCTCCTGCTCTCAGCAGTGTTGAGAGCCATTTGTGTGAAGCTTCTTTTCCAAAGCCTTTGGAAAAGCCCAAAGCCTTGGGAAAAKCTTTGGGTTCATGGGCTCAGTTCTGCTCTCAGGCTCACTGAGCAAACAGCCACGAATCCATCCCAGTGTCATCAGGTATTCTGAAATATCTCACATTTAATCYGATTTTTAAGAATTCATTGATGCACCTTCTGTGGTGCCATAAGGAATTCCAATTGCCTGTGCCATCTGGATCGTTTCTCCCATGTAAGCAGCAGCCCACTTGGAGAAATCTGGTGTATTTTAAGTTTTCCTCTCTGGCTGAGCTTGTCAGCTGTGGCAGTTTAAATACAGTTTCTCCAACAACACAGTTACATCCCAATTTTTTCTTTCTTTTGGTTCTCAAAATATTTGGTCCTTCTTGAATGCAGCATTTCCAAATTGAGAGTGCAAGGCAAACATCACAGATTTATGTTGTTATTTATTTTGGGGTTGGTGATGAAAGATAACAGATCTAGATAAGGAAAAACATTGAATATTGAATAACATTGTTAGGCAGACACTACTTAAAAGGTTTTACGTCTTTCCTGTGTTTGCTGTTCAATGAACWTCACCCTTTAGATTCTTTGAGAGTTCTGCTTCCCCCATCTTGGTTTTGACAAGATAAAACACTGGACCACCACTACTAAGCTTTGCTTGAGCTAAAAGGCCAAGTTAGAGATATAAATATTTGCTAGTAAAGGACCACAGAAGGAAATGTATATCAGACCCGGGCCAATATACAAAATATTGTCAAGGCTGGATGGTACTATTTCACATACTTTATGGCTAATATATACCTCAGACAAACTCACCCCAAAAGCATCACTTCAGTGGAGGGAAAAAGTGAAAATCTATGGTGTGGAAAATGCCTTTTTATCCCAGTCGGGTTATCACCAGGGTGCCTCTATCCAAGACAGCATCATCATCAATTATACCTTTTCCCCCAGAGCTGTTTACTGTACAGATCTATTTTCAGAGCTCCGTGTAGGAGCAGCAGCAACAACAACAAGAAGAAAGGCTCTGCAAAGGGGCGTTTTCCCCTTCAGGTACGGAACAGAGGATCTATTAGTGACAGGGGATGCTATTTTCRAGGCATTCCCACTGTCCCACTTACTCCCATCCATCCATCTACCTTTCAAGAACCTGTAACAATGCGGGAGGAAGCCTTTAGCCGGATCTGCATGCCTTGCYGCTGTTTAATGAGTGAGCTGAAAGGCTCCTTCCGTGCCAATCCTGCCCCAGTTCCGACCCCGGTGCGTTCCTGTGGGATGTGACACGATGATCCCGCACAGGGCGGGGGCCTCTGGGTCCCTGTGCTGTAAAGAGGAACTGCTGAGGAGCAGAGATGTTCAGAGGAGATGCCTTCCCTTTTCTGCAGGGAGAAGTCCTTTGTTTCTAACTGCAGTGAAGAGCTAAATGCCCCAAAGGCCACCACCCCATGGGTGTAATTGCTCCAGGCAATCCTGCTTTTGGGCTCCCATGTTTTCCAGCAGGGTGAGGGTGTTTGGACAGCCTGAAGTTTGATCAGGGCTCTGTTGTCCACCCAAGAGTTCTAGAAGCTGGAAGCGCCTGGAGTTCAGTGCACAAATCCCGACCTTCATTTTCTCTGGRTAAACTGAAGAGCAAAGGGCCTCTGAGGATGTGTGACAAATCATCCTTACAGATAGATATGCTCTGGCTTTGAGGCACATTTGTTCCTGGACATCTTCCCCAGCGTGGGAGCTGCACTTGGAATTTACTTTGCTTAGCGGCTGCCTAGTGCTTGGGTTGGAAAGCGAGACGCTGTAACCTTGGGGGAGCCATGGAATTGCATATGACCCCATTTGCAAGTTTGGGATATTAAAATGCTCTTCTCRAAGAAGGGCAAGAAGAAGTCTATTAAGTTCCCTAGGAGGCAGGCTGCTGGGAAATGAGCATCATTGCAATTCACATGCTTGAGTGAGACAGGAGTACAATTTGCTGTGAGCTCAGCAGCATTTTCTTCATTCTGTTGTACTGAGATTTTCTAATTTCATTACTTTAAATTGAATAGAACATGAAGGCAAGTCCATCTATGGAATAGAAGCATACCTCAGTGCATCCTCTCATCCTTTAATATCTTTAGACAGGGGCACATCCCGTTGGAAGTAGTTCGTGCTTGTGTTGTGAAAAGCTTCGTCTGGGAAACTGAGGCACGCATCCTTCGGATTACTAACCTGCCCAAAAGCTTGTGCCTTCTTTTCAAATTAYGCTCCCACTGAAAATGGATGGTTTTCATAATGATTAATATTTAACAGCCCTGAAGAGTTCCAGACTTTTCCATATTTATCAAACRATTCAAGCAGAAAACCTTGTCCTCTCCTTGCATGCGCCGCTCTAAAAAAAAGGGAGAAAGTTTGCTTTCCATGGCTCATTCAGTTCTTAATAGGCAAGGCAGTTTTAGTCTGGGAGCAAACTGAAATCATTTAGTGCTCTCAGTGCAGTCATCAGGTGCAGACATTGGTTCYGCAGGTGGAGCAGTGTGAGCCATTCTCTGGTTGCTCCTAAATTCAGGGAACGCTCCTTCCCATATCCCTCAGCCTCGTTAGCCCTGAGACCATCATTTCATTTTGTCACTGACAGTGAATTCCATGATAAATGTGTGCCAAAGGAGAGAAAACTGCGAATGWGAAAGTACTCGTGGAAGAATTTCTTCTTCCATTCCACCCCCAAAAATCCCACCCCTCTCACATGCAGCCTTTGCCCTCACAAAGAGGTGGSATTGCTAAAGGAGCAGGAAAAGCAGGGGTGTTAAAAACAGGTCCAGGAAAGTCAAATAACTCAGGAGCAAAAGTGGAAACAACAGAGCTGGGTGAAGGACTGAAGATCCCATCACCACAGCTTGAACAGGATCTGTCACTGAAAGATGAGTGTTCCTTCTCTGTCTGTCTCCTCACTCCTCCCTGACACGGGCAATGCAGGGAATGCCGAACTGCTGTTCCCTTCATTCTGGTGAGAGGAGTCTCCTAAAGCCACAAGCAACTTTGGTAAAGCAATTCCCTTGTTTACGTAACTGTCACACCAAGGCCATTTGAAATGCGGGTTTATCTTCCCATTTCTTTAACTGCTGTTTCCTGCAAATTCACGGCGCAGAATAAATGAAGAGCACACGGTCATAAATCACTCTTGTTGAGGCTGCTTGGTGTCCAAATGCTGCAGCCAGAATGAGATGTCACCCTTTTGTTCAGGTGCCAGTGAAGGCAGTGAAGGATGATGCTGCCCCCTCCCTGAGCTCCAGGCAGGAGATTCCAGCTCTCATATCTCTCAGTCCTTGATGGGTGCCAGCTGCCATTCATTAGGCAGCTCTGGAGGATTTCCATCCATCCCCAGAATGCTGATTTGCTGACCAAACCCTGGGAGCCTTTTCTGAAGRCAGCATCTTGTTCCTGCCCTCCTTCACACATTCAGCAGCTTGAGGTGGGGATATCTTTTCTTCCTTAATTCCTATTTATTTTTGAAGCAACCAAATTGCTGCCTTATTTCCTACCCACTTTTAGTGTCTCCRTATTTGACAGGCTTTTCCATGGACAACTCCTGAGCGATCCTTTTAGACATGGCAGCTTTTGCTCCACAGGATATTCTTTGCTCCAGCTCAGGGCTAAACATTAGGCTGTTCCCAAAAGTCCATATTGCCATGAGATGCTCCAGCTGAGTGCTGAACCCTTTCAGTCCCACTCAGGAGAAGCACTACAGAGGCTGCTGGTTAAGGGAGAAGCCACATTTTCTCATCTGGCACTGTCTAGTCATGGCTCCTGTGCCTCGAGGCTGCCTGRGGCATTGTCTCTGCAAAAGCTGTTTTCAAACAGACTTTGCATCAGGTTCCTGAGAGTTAAAGATGATTTGACAATGCTTGGTGCCATAACTGTTCTTCTTTGTGCTCCCTATTTTAGCACGTTCTTAGGAAGAGAGCTTTGTGCTAATCTCTCCCTAATCCTGCAGAAACCTGCTTTTTCCTGGGCTGCTCAGGGCTCTGGTGTGGAAATTTGGATTTGGGATACAGATGCAYTTGGCAGCACGGTCTTTCTTACACCTGATGGACCCTTCCAGATCAGAGGGATGATCACTCTGATTCTCATCCTCTTCTTTGTGACKCCTTTTTGGTTACTGAGAAGTCTTTGAAAGCCCRGGATTCTCCTCTAGCTAAGCCAGGRTGGGCTTACAAACCTACTGGGCTTCCTTTTGGGTTTTGATGGGAAATGAGCCCCACTTCTGCCTTCAGTTCAGTGATCAGAGAGAAGGCAGCTGCCTGAGTTACAGCCCATGTCCTCCAAAAGAAACCAAACACTCCTGTGGAGGTCAATAAATTCAGTTTTGTACCAGTTTGAGCTYGACTACAGCTGGAAGCCCAGCAGCACAGAGGTGCTGCATCTTTTTGTTCTCCCAAGACATCTAATTTTGTAGAAGAGGATATAAATATTAACAAATAATTGCTGTTCTGGGTAATAAAAGAACCCATTTTCCATCATCCCAGGAGCAGACATTGATTTCTGTAGAAATTCAGCAATCTCRGATCCAGAGAACAGAGCTGTTCACTATTTATGACTTACACTGAATGGTTTTCTGAAAAAGAGAGTCAGGGATTTGTTCTTGAATGATTCATGGAAATCAGAAAAAAAGGTCAATCCTCAATCCCCAAGAAAGTCTGATAAGTATTTCAGATTCCAGCAGCTCCCTCCCTAACTGTACTCCTCAGCTATCATCTTTGAACTCTCCATTAGTGCCTGATTTCTTTCTGTCTTGCCCATAACCATCCTGACTAAATCCAGGGCCAGGCAATTCCATCACTGTCTCCGTTAAGCTCCCAGCACTCAGTTCCTGAGTTACCACAACAACAAGGATTACGTGACAAGCAAATGAAGAACCAGTCAGATAATGGAGTTTTTTAAATGGGGATTACTGGTGCTGAAGATGTAATGGCCTCTTTGATGCTGTTACTATCTATAGCACAAATCCTTGCCAGTCTTTGGACTATTGACCTGACACACTGAAAAGGCTCCTTTGCAGCCCCCATTGTCCTGAGAAAGGAAAAAGCTTTGAGCACAGACGTCTTCAAGGCACAGGAGAAACACAAGGCAAAGAGATAAGCTTGGCAATTTGAAAGCATTTGATTTCTTTCAAGCACAATCCCGACGTTTTAGCTGAAACTGATACCCAATCTTATCTGGGTGGCCTTTTCTCCAAGGTGTACACTCAATACTTGGTAATTTCTAAAGATACTCGGAGCTGATCTTCCAGCAGCTTGCAAATTGGATCTGCTGGACTGTCTGAGGAGATTCTGGGGAAAAAATTCTCTCTGACCCTTAGGCTGTTGARCCTCTTGGAGAGCCTACAGGCATCTGAGAAATGGTGACTGGATTTAGGTCTTTACTAGCTAAGAATAAAGAAAGAGCTGGATTTGGGTTGTTTGCAGTTTCGGACATCTTAGTTTATGGCAGTGGGATAATTTGTAGAAAGGTGAGAGTTTTTAGCCTTTGTCCATAAGATTATGTTGATTTCCTGCAGCGCTGGTGAGGTCCAGGGAAACTGGACAAGCATCAACCCTTTGCTCTTTCATCCAGAGAGTTCTGGCATTTTTTGCAAATAGATTATCGAGTTCCTGCTGCTGTGAGGAAGCAGGGGATTGTAATGCTCCCTGGTTTACAGATACAAGGTGGAATTCTCTCCTGWATTAGGGCAACGTTGTGCTTTCTAGCAGAGTTCTGAAGGCTGCCTGCAGGAATTTAACAGGTATGGCTGTTCACACACACGCTCCCCTGCACGGTCCTCTGATTAGCCCCTGCTTTGTGAGAGCTCTGTGGGATACCAGGCAATTAGTAAGTGTTGGGCCACTCTCAGTTTGCTCTGAGATGAAAATCTGTGGGCACAAGAAAACTGAGGGGCGAGGCTGAAAAGAGAAGTCACCTCCCTCCGTTTTGACTCTGCTCCTCAGCTGAATCCAAGGACAGGCTCATGGAAAGTTTGACTCATTCCAGTGTCCTTTCCTGGAGATCATTCTCAGTGTCACCAGGAGCTCTGCCCCACGAGGCTGCTGTCCCTCCTTGTGTGCCCAGGCCTCTGCTGATGCCAACACATTCATTCTGTGACGCTGCCCGGGTTCACAGGGGCCGCTGCTTCCTTTTTCTTAACCACTCAAAACACTTGGCCGGGAGCTTGAAGTAGCTGGAGTGGTTTCTACACTGACTTGAGAGCATTTTCCCTTCCACTGTTCCAGTTCTGGCTATCAGAGCTGTTTGGGCATTTGTGCTCAAGGCTTTGATTTCCACTGATGCCTCAGGATTTTTAATTTCTGTATTTTCATGTGTCTGTATTYTYRTACTTCTCCAGTGCACAGCACTGAGCTCCTGTTCTCCCATCTTTAAACAAAACAATTCCTCTMTGRGCCTGAAATCCAAGGACACTTCACTGCCTCAGAGCCCCAAAATATGGAAACAACAGAGAATTGGGGGGAGCAGTTTGGGGTGGGTGACATCATCACCTGCAGGTGTCATTGGRGAATTGGGGCCYGATGAGTTCATGAGACAGAACTGATAAAAGGCAAAGATCTCGTGACTCGGGGTCCATTTTGGGTGKAGGAGGAGGAGGCTTTGTCTGCCCTCAATGTACCAGCAGGCCTGGATTRAATTTGTCTGTATTCAAACATTTCAGCTGTTGGGAGGAGGCTTTCAGGGCCCCCAGTCACTGCAGAGCCACACTGTGCATACTTAATTTGTTAATTTAATAAATTAATTGTATTAATTTAATCTTTCTGCACAAATCAGTCCTTTCAGCTCCTTCATCACTTTTTTCTGAGCCCCCACAAACTCYATCAATAAGGAGCTCACCACAGAACACCACATTATGCATGCAATTTCACCACAGTGGGAAAGAAGGCATTTCACTGTTTCCTTCTTTCATAATGCAGTCCCACTGCAGATTCTCCCTCAAAGTTCCTGTGCTTTCTCTCCCCTTTTGCTGATTCATTTTAGTGGAAGCTTACTTCCAGTTTTTCCTAAGGCTCCAGGTCCTGCCCATGGCCACGTATAGTATGTAGGATGTGAGGGAGGTATTTGCCTTAAATTAAGGACAAATCAACCTTTTTTGGTTTTCATTTGTGAGAAGGAGGGTGGAGAGAGGTGCTGGTAGGAATCCCCAAAGGCACAGCAGTTTAAACAGAACTCAGGTAATGAGTCCCAGCCAGAACTGAGAACACAAACCAAGAGCTCTGGTTGCTATTTTCTGCATCAACCTTTGCCCTCACTCGCCAGGGGGAATGGTCCCTATCTCGAGTGCTGCTCTGAGCTGCCCTGGCAACCTGAGAGCAGCACTTCACTCTGCACACCCGACCTGGGTGGCTGCACCCTTGGGGACAGCAGGGATGTGACACCTGGCCTGGGTGGCTGCAGCCTCAGTGACATCCAGGGGTGTGACACCCAGGCTGGGTGGCTGCAGCCCTCCCTGCAGTGTCACCGGGGTTATTCACTGTGCTATGTGAACTGATGTGCTGAGACTGGAGCCGATGGAGGTGTGATCTGTTCCATACCCAGTGACAGGGTGAGGCTGTGGCAGTGGAAAATGAGTTGACATCTCCAAGTGTCACAGCAGGGACTCGGTGTGGGTGCASTGACCCGGTGCTCAGGACACCCTGCCCTACACCTGCCTTCCTCACTGACTGTGTGAGTGTGACCGAACCTTCCCACCTTTTGGCCTCTGTTTGCTCCCTGACCCTTCAAATGGAACATCAGCCCTCTAAAACAGCAGCTTTGAGACTTCTTTTTTAAGCAGTGCTCAAACAGCAGGGGCTGGGTTTAGCTGGGATTCTCTCCATCACTCTAATGAAGCCCCATCMCAACAGAACAAACAGAAGCAGAGCAGAGTGATGACCCCTCACAAAGTTATTAGAATTGCAGCAGGGCTAAATCCCAYKCAATCTGCTGAGGACAAGRCTGGCAGCTGAATTTCASTAATGTAATTTGTGTATTTTTAAAYAGAAAAATAGGGAATGTCYGGGGACTGASAGGCTGGGCAAGGACCCACCTCAGGACCCAGCAAGATGGAGCAGATCTGCACTGAGGCAGATGGAAAATAAGGAGGAGATTGGTGACAGCCAGCATGGCTGKCTRCCTGACAAATCTGGTGACCTTCCATGACAGGRTGGCAGTGTTGAGGGGAGAGGGAAGGACATCTGAATCATCTGCCTGGACTTGTGCAAAGCATCAGGCACTGCCCTGCGTGATCCCAGTCCAAGCTCTGCACTGGAGAGATGTGGSTTTGATGGGTGGGACACTCAGTGGGTGAGGAATGGTCGTACCCAAAGAGCTGTGGGCAGTGGCTCAGTGTCCAGTGAGCAGTGGTGTGCTCAGGGTGGGATTGGGATTGGGGCTGGTGCTGTTTGACATCTGTGTGACAAGGACAGTGGCATCGAGTGAACCTCCAGCAGGTTTAGAAATGACATTGAGCGGTGTGGTGTGGGTGTGGGTGTGGGTATGGTGTGGTGTGGTGTGGTGTGGTGTGGTCAGCCTGGGCCCTGGCACTGCCCAGAGCAGCTGTGGCTGCCCCTGGATCCCTGGCAGTGTCCAAGGCCAGGCTGGACATTGGGGCTGGGAGCACCCTGGGACAGTGGAAGGTGTCCCTGCCATGGCAGGGGTGGCACTGGATGAGCTTTAAGGTCCCTTCCAACCCAAACCRRTTTGTGATTCTGTGTGTGAGCTCATACACATGGCTGTGAGTGCCCCACAATGAAATTCAGGCTGAAAAGCTGGAGAAGAGCTTTCTAAGCATCAAGACAGGTACGTTCTGGAAGTTTCTCTCTAAGGAAGTTGGAGACAGATGACACAACCTTTTGTACCAATTATAAACACTCTTTGAGTCTTAAAACATGGACAAGTAACAAGTTTAGGGACAGATTCCTACTCCACATCCCCCTTTCTCAAAGCCATGCCAGATCTTCATTTCCTCTCTGTTATTTTCTAGCTTTAATTCCTGCAAAGCATTTCATTCAGTTAAGCTGAAAGAGAGTCTAAAATTTGTAAGCCAAGCTGAAGTCAGGTCACAGGGTTCAACCTGTYCATTCTAAACCTGAGAAACTGTGGCTTCCCAGTGAGGACTTTTAACAGGATTTTTGGAGATAATTCATTCCTTGATTGCAGCAGTGCACTTGAGTCAGTTTGCAGCTGAAGTGTGTGAGCAAATGCACCTTGTGGCCCATGAGGAGGAAGGGAGGCTGTGCTCCCTGCCCGGCACYGGTGATTTCTGCAGCTCTTCAGGCCGTGCCTGTGCTGTAAGTGGGTCAGTCAATATGGAAAGTGGAACCTTAGCTGGTTATCGCTGTGGGGAAAAGGGAAAAGCGCTGGCTTGGGTTTCAGCACAAGCTGCTGATCCAGCCTGTGGGGAAAATGACTTCTGGAGTGGAAAAAGTGACTTTTGTGAAGGAACAAAGCAGAGGGGAATCTGAATGGACTTTGGAGAAGCTGAGACTYGGTACCTGCCTGCCTTTGTCCTCATGTCCTTACTGTGCATGTCCTCTAAAACACACAGCAGAACAAGCTCCTTGGAGTGTGAAATCCCAGGAATTCTGCCTGAATGGATCAGTGGCACRGCTGTGACAGGGCTGCTGGATGCCAACATCCAATCAGAACCTCSAGGTCCAGGCAACACTTCTCGTAAGAGCCGCGTTTGCAGCATCCTTTTCCAGGAGGTTTTGCAGGACCGTGTGACTGGCAGGCAGAGCGATCTCCCACAGACCCTACACACAGGATGTGGATTGGGAAACACGCTCTGGATCCATTGTTTCTGTTTGGGATCGTCCTTTATGGTGTGCTGTGCTCCACTCTGTCCTTTGGTGATGAGAAGGAGGGCAGGTCACAGTCACTCTGTGCTGTTTGGGGTCATCCTTCATGCTCTGGATCCATTGTTTCTGTTTGGGATCATCCTTTATGGTGTGCTCCACTCTGTCCTTTCTCCTGTGATGAGGAGGGCAAGGTCACAGTCCCTCAATGCCGTTTGGGATCATCCTTCATGGTGTGCTCCGTTTTGTCCTCTCTCCCGTTATGAGAAGGAGGGCAGGTCACAGTCGCTCGGCGCTGTTTGTGCAGCTGAAATCAGAGTCCTGAGCCTTCCCCTGAAGGCACCATCTGATACTGCCCAGGCAGAGCCCAGGACATGGTGTCCTGCAGGGCTTCCAGCACTTCTTTCYCAAAACATCCCAGCATTTCCTGGCAAGGAGTCCCTTCCTGGCGTCCTCACCTWGCTGTTCTGTGTGCCACAATGAACCTGAGCTAAAGGTTACTGCTGCTGACAGAGGGCAGCWGCATTTCCCCAGCCACCTCCTGCACTCTGCTGCTTTTACTGCCTCTGGCTCTCAGCASGGCCTTTAAAAACCGATGGAATCTTCTGATCTGTCAGGCAACTAAAAACAAAAAAAAAAACAACAACTCTTTCTAGACAAACAACTAGAAATGTTTGTGAAAGTCCTTTGAGTTCAAGGAAACAGGAAGGGAGAGCAGAACTGGAGGGCAAAGACTGCCTCTCCTCTTTGATCCACAGCAGTAGTTTCATCCTGTATCTTCATTAGGAAAACCCAAGAAGCTGAAAACACAAAACCAATTTTCACAGGTCAGAGAGATGTCTCTCCCAATGATGCAAAAATTCCTGCAGGATAATCATCCCAGACCCCAAGACACATGAATGTAGTGTCCTTCATTCTAGGTATGTTTAGGGAGTACAACCCTTTATTGTGAATATTCTTCTCCTTCGGTGGGGTCTAGGCTAGAAAAAAAGCAAAAAAAAAATTGGCTTGGAACAAGAATTTTCATGGTTCAGAAAGATGTCTGTCCTAACAATGTGAAAACAGTTACAGGATAATCATCCCAGACTCCAAGGCACATGAATGTAGTGTCATTCGTTCTAGGTATATTTAGGGAGTACAACCCTTTATTGTGAATATTCTTCTCYTTGGGTGGGGTCCAGGCTAGGAAAAATAAAAGAATTAGCTTGTCCCCGTGGAACACAGGGTGGCGATGGTTTGTTTGTCAGAATTTCCACACGTTGTTCTGGATGCAGGCTGTTCCCTCGTGCTCCATCTTCACCCTGGAGAACCCTTCTCCTGCTCTCTAGTGGCAGAAGCACAAAAAGGCCAAAAATGTTCTGCTGCTTCCCGACCATCTCACACACTGACACCTCGTTCTTGCTGCAGAGCCCTGGAAATGGTTCCCAGTTCCAAGCTGGATTAGTTCAATCCAGGATAGCAATGGTTGTGCAGGATTCTTGATGATTTTRAAGAAGAGTAAAATCCTTTCCCAGCTCTCCGCCTCTTGTGGCAGGGGTGGATAAGTCACTGTTAATTGCAGTAATTGCAGAGAGGCTCCCTGGCTGCCTGGCAGCTGAGGACACAATCCCTAAAACCACACCTGCAAACACACCTAGAGCTGAGTCCAAATGAAATTAAAYGTGAATGTGCATTTTAAACGTGCAAACATTTCGTGACAGTGACGTGTCCTGGATAATAAACGAAATAAAAAGTTCCCTTTAAGGCTTGCTTTAACACGGGCAACTCAGAACAGATGAGTCAGTGCTGGAAAATTGCAGATTATTCTCTTCTTCGTCCCATCCAGTGGAAAATAAGGAATAAAAACTTCTCCCTAGTCATCTGCTGACGCGTGAATAACATGGTTTGATACCTGGACAAGMAATCCTCAGCTGAACTGCCTCAGTTGCTGAAGGATCCATTTTAATCAGAGTTGCACAGCACCCTCTTCTGCTGAGAGGAGCCGAGCCGTGGAACTCCCCGGGCTGTCTCTTTGCCTGTCTCTGATGGGCGTTTATACACTGAGGAGCAAGGGAAGGATAAAAACTCAATTACAGCAACTGGGGCAGAATCAATAAAGGAATGAGAGGCTGGCAGCTGCACGGATGGGGCTTTATCTCCACAGCAGAATCCTGACACACGACATTACACCAACACGGAGYGCTCAGATGAGTTATGGAGATTGATATTTATGATTATGACTTGCAATTGTGCTGTTTAAAAAACCCACCTATCCGGTAATGAAAACCTGCTGGCAAGATCAGCTCAAAGAGGTGAAATTGCAGGAAGAGTAAAATCGGATCAGTAAATCAAAYGCTCTAAATCATCAGTGAGACACACCACAATTAGGGTTGGATTCAGGCAGGCAGACTTATTGAATTGTGAGCATAAATCCGTGCCATGCATGTGCTGCCATTCCTGCTGGGAAACACACGCTCACCTCCAGCTTTTCTAGACTGACCTCTGCCAAGGGCAGGAGGATGTGGACCGACTCCCAGCGTGATGATTCCCTGGACTGCAGCGAGTTCCAATTCTCCAGAGGCTCCACAGGCTGGGAGAATCCCCAWCCCTTCCCACAGAGCACACAGGTGGATGGGGTGGAGAGACCTTGGCTGACTCTGCTCGTTTTACTGATCTGAAAAGCACAACAACCTTGGAACAGCAGGGCCTTCTCCTTTTCTGACTACAAACCTCAGCTCTTTTCTTRTTAATCCCACTCGCTCTGTTTGCCTTAGGAAAACTTCCCAATGGTGGGAATCTGCAGGAATGGAAGGTGAAGGAGATCCTCTGAATAATGCAGTGCCAGCTCCCGTGTACTGCACTTTTATCCTTTTCCTTAAACACCACAGGAAAATAAAAAACCAAAAACAGGAGGCTGGCAAGCCATAAAACTGCAGCCTGGGGTTTCCTTTGTGGTCAGAACATTGCTGTCAGCTGGAGACTGAAGTGGGTCRTTCCAGAAGTTGTGGCAGCTGGCTTCATCAGGTTTAGTGCAAACAAACCTGCCTGGGAAGGCATTTAGGGAAATGCTTAACAAAAGCTGCTTTCAGCTCAGTGCCAACAGCTGGATTCTGGTGTTAAGAGGCAGCACTGAACAAGTGGAGAGGAATAGCTCGTTCCAGTGGGCTGATTATGGCATGAGGAATTAGGAAATCCTGCGTTTTAGTTCCTACYGCTGCTCTGCTGAGAGGCCTTGGTGAAATCTTTTGGTTTCTCTCTGGTGAGCATCTTCCTTATTTCATCTCCTGCAGCAATAAAACTTGCTTCAGTGAGCAGTCACAAAGGCTGCCAGCTTGACATGCTACAAATGAGCCTTGCTTAGGAAAATTTAAACAGGGCATATGGTTTCCCCGGTTTAATTTTTAGTGGAGAAGAAAATTGTCCCAGCAGTGCGCATGGGAGTGATAATATTTGTGAATTTCCTGTTCTCACTCAGGCACAACACAGATCTAAGAGCACTTCTGCCTGTTTTCCTCTATTTARAACCTCTCTCCTTGGCCCCTTTGTGAAGAAGAATTAGGAAGAAAGAGCGGATTTATGAGGAACGAACCCCTCAGACTAACTGGGATTTTTGCTGCCAGATGCTGAGTACAATTTGAAAGTGACAGCAAGGCTGTTGCAGGTTTTTAATACTGATTCCAGCATTGATTTTGGTGTGGCCATCTGGCCAAGGTAACCATTCCTCCTCATTTTCCCGACACAGAAAGCAGACAGAATGTGCTGAGGTGAATTTGTGCACCTCCTCTAAGTAGCACCTTTGGTGCAGAGTGGTTATTTCAGTGGCTCCTTGATTTCATCTCTATGTATCCTGCACAAGTGCTGCAGGGAGCTCAGTAAATGAATGGTTACTTGTCATCCAGCCTTGGGAACGGCTCCATCAGTTCTCCAAAGTGCCAGTTTATTACTCATTTTACTGAGCTACAGGGCATTAATAAAACATGAAGGCTGAAGCTGACTCCTTTGCACTTGGAAATCCAGGCAATATAATCACCCAGGCCGGGAAATCTCATCATTTCACTTTCAGTTTCTACAGAAAAACAAACATTTTGCACCAACAGAATTTACTGTTGGTGGGTTTCTGTTTGGATTCACCATCAGGCCACAGTGCCGTGCTCCCAGCAAAAAACAGAGACGACCCCAAAGATGAATTCATTGTGAGTCTTCCTTTGAAAAGGTCCAAATAGCGGTCAGAGAGATTGCTGAAAACCCGGAATCCTGAATTCTGAGCACCACAAACCTCCTACAGGCCATGAACTTGAATAAACATCTAGTTCAGTGCACTTGGAAAGGGCCCAAAGGAGTGCCAAGAGTTTTCAAACCTCTTGGACATTTTGAAGAGTCATCAATAGATGGAATAAGGGATATCTGATTTACACTGTCCATYTGGATTTTCAAAAGGCTTTGGCAAATCCATTTTGTGAGGAAACTAAGCAGCCAGAGCGGGCAGGGGAGGGTGCTAACGTGGGTAGACGGAWGAAATGGATGGTGAAAGTAAACAATCAATCCCCACCGCAGTGCCATAAGAGCTCTTTAGGGATTTGTGCTGGATGTAAGCAGTAAAGAATACTCACATTGACTCAGAAAAGGGTGTGAACATTCTGATCACTATTCCCGCTCACTTGCCTTTCCGTTTTCCAGGATTTAATACAGAAAGGAACATAATTAACGTTTACTCTGGYTTCCTGCATGATATGAGCTGGGACAAACCCAAATTGATTGCAAATTCCAGTCTGGTATCTGGGATCGAGCTGAGGCAGACCTCTTATGAAAAAATATCTAATCTTCTTCTTAAAATTTCCTGTGACAGAGAATGTACGCGAACTTCATCGTGTTAATCTAGAGGTTAGTCGCCCTCAACATTCCAAATTATTAACTTAATTCTGGCCCRGAGGCGTGGAGCTTCCAGGCAGCGTCGCTTCTGCAACTCCATCTGTTGGTGCGAGGAGTCCTCCGTGTCCAGGTCTCCACCTCTCCCTGTGGGTACTTTTACAGATGATTATCAAATAATTACTTCCACTTCCTTCTGCTTAACCAGAAAAGATTAAGCTCCCAGGATCTTTTCTGTTAAAGTCCATCTCCCGGTTCTTTGCCGCTGAGCGGGATCGTCATCTCGGATTTGGGGCCAACACCTTCTCCCACAAATCCTGGGGAGAGTTTAACCACCTTGGGGAGGGTCTGCTGCACTCGGAGACCCTTCAGCATCTCCAATTTGGTGCCAACACCTTTCTCCCATAAATCCTGGAGAGAGTTTTGCCACCTTTGGGAGGTTCTTGTGCATATGGAGACCCTTCCAGCCAAGGGAAAGGGCAGGATCATTTTCTRTCCAGTCTTGTCCCTGCTAGGAAACGTTAAATATTCCCAGTAATGAAAGGACCAACACCTGCTCTGAACTCTTTCCCTTCCTGAGAAGGTTGAATTTGTAAAAGCAACAACAAAATTGTGAGCTTTCTGCCCATTACTCATGAACGAGGGATTTCTGTCACCCCACGTTTCCAAAGAAATCCTGGCACCTGATCCTGTTAAATGAAGCCTGCAAATCCAAGCAAGTGGAGCTTTGTTGCTCCACAGAAACGAGGATTTGTGAAAGTTTTTCCAGAAGGTGAAAACCAAAGAATGAACAAGTCCAGAAGTGGAGAATCGTTTCTACAGCTATTTTTTGAGTAGACTTTGTTCCCAGTTCACCAAGCATCTGCTGTGACATGAGGTTGCTCTGGAGGGGGACAGTGGTGGTTTTGTTGTCATTGAAAGGAATGAGAGGGACATCTCTTCACAAACAAACTRTGGGGTCTGCTGGGAGATAAGGCCAGATCCTGATGGGTGAAAGGAGCAATGGGAGAAACCATAAATCCCATAGGAATTCCACCAATTCACACAGACTGGTACTGACCCGAGGCTGTGCTAAACCCCTGGACTGAGAGRAAAACAACAGAGACACAAAGAATAAATAAAAGGGGCAGGGRATGCACATTAGATGGGGTCTGTATGAGGAGATTTGGGGAGTCTGTACCTCTCCAGTCCCTCAGCCAGAGGGGAAAAAGAGAGGGAAATGAGGCYGGGAAATTGGGATAAAAAGGAGGCTGCACCYTCCAGCAATTTGAGAGAYCCCATGGAAATGCCTCTCCCTTTATTCAMATAAAGTCACAGGRCTCCTCTGTCGCCTTTTTGGATGCAAAGCTCTGCTGTTTGTGRATTAATTTTCCTCACATTGTGGTTGAACCTGAAGTGCTTGCCCTGGGCTGGGGTGTGCCCTGAGGTGTGACCTCCTCAGCTTGACCTCTTGGCCAGAGGGGGACACTGATCCTCTCCAGCACTGGTGGCTCTCTGGGGACCATGGCCAAGGTGGGTCAGGGAGTAACCAAAGTACAAAGAAAATGCTGCCAAAATCAGGTCACCACAACTGCTGCTCCCCATCRTCTCACCAGGGGCTGCATGTGCTGTCACATCACCCAGAACTCTGCCAGAAAGATTTCAGTTTTTCTTTTTCCCAAAAAAACCCAGAAGTGTTTTCATTCTGCTCCTAAACTGCAGCTGGTGAAGCAAATGCCGCTTCCCCATTTGCCCAGTGTCCCACAGGAAGCATCGTGGTGAAGCTGCTCCATTGAGCAGAAGATTTAAGGCACCATCAGGCAGCAGGAGAGCACGGGAGGGAATGTTATGGGAAAATTTATGGAGAAATCAGGAAGGTCTGCCTTGTGTCCTGCTCCCAGCAATGTCACTGAAACKGCGGGAAAAACAAAAMCTSTCCAACAACATTTTAGYGTCAGAAAATCAAGGCATCRCTTTATTTTCTGGTCAGGATGTTGTTCAGGCCAGGATGGGACACAGAAATAACTCCATCCACACACAGCCTGGGTGTGCAGAGAAAATCATTCTGTGACACGTGGATTTCACAAGATTTCCCCCAAATTTTATCCAGTCAAACCCATAGAACTTTATTKGTTCAATGTTCATTGKTCCAATGTTGTACAGTTCTCAGCATTTGGGTTCCTGTTGGATGTGGATTTGTTCTCTTCCGATGCTGATCAGGTCCTGCTCCTCATCTCTCTTTTCCCAGCCCAGGTGTGTCCAGGGGTGAGGTTTGGAGCTGATGTTCTGTAAATGGTCACTGATGGCCACTGATGGTCTCTGATGGTCACTGATGGTCACTGATGGTCTCTGATGGTCACTGATGGTCACTGATGGTCTCTGATGGCCGTTGATGGTCACTGATGGTCACTGATGGTCTCTGATGGTCTCTGATGGTCACTGGTGGTCACTGATGGTCACTGATGGTCACTGATGGTTTTTATCTTTTGTGCTTCTCCCGCTCTGTTGAGCTGTGAAGCTCCTCAGGCCTCCCCTGGTGGAACAATGCCCTGCAAAGAAACTTCAGCGCCTTCCCTGGGGCAAAGGCCAACAAAATCTGACTAAAGTTTAATAAAATTTTTAAACTGTTGTATTTTCCAACACCTGCAGTTCACACGGGACAGAGAAGAAGCAGGAAGCACCATCCAGAGCTGCTGGGTGCTGTCCTGCCCTTGCACTCAGCTGTAACAGCTGCGATTTCTCATCGATTCCACCAAAAAAAGCTTCAGCRCGCACAGAGGAGCCAGGAGGGGATCCCTCCCCCTCACAAAACACACACACAGAGCTGCCATCCACCCAGGCAGATTTATCRCCGTGATGAACTGATAGAAGCGAGGGAGAGCCTGCAGAGCTTCGTTTAAACCCTCGCACAAAGGTCAGCGGAGCKTTGGGAACAAATGAAAGCACAGGCTGGGAAAATCAACCCCTGGGGAGTCCCTGGGTGGGCCCTGGGGGTGCAGGGGGGCAGGGCTGGGCACTGCTCCAGGAACACCCAGAATTTGGGATTGTTTGAACAGGGACACTGGGCTGGGCACTGCTGCCCTATGCTCCAAGGACACCCAGAATTTGGGATTGTTTAATGAAGGTGCAGAGCTGGGCACTGCTTCCCTGAGCTCCAGGGGCACTCAGAATTTGGGATTGTTTAATGAAGGTGTAGGGCTGGGCACTGTTTTTTCTCAGCTCTGGGAACATCCCAGAAATTGGGATTGTTTGATCAGGGACGCAGGGCTGGACACTGCTCCAGGAATATCCAGAATTTGGGATTGTTTGATCAAGAACACTGGGCTGGGCACTGCTTCCCTCTGCTCCAGGGGCACCCAGAATTTGGGATTGTTTAATGAAGGTGCAGAGCTGGGCACTGCTTCCCTCAGCTCCAGGAACATCTCAGAATTTGGGATTGGTTTAATCAGGGGTGYAGGGCTGGGCACTGTTTTTTCTCAGCTCTGGGAACATGCCAGAAATTGAGATTGTTCAACCAGGGGTACAGGGCTGGGCACTGCTGCCCTCAGCTCCAGGATGATCCAGAATTTGTCATTTTTTAATCAGGGATGCTGGGCTGGGCATTGCTTCCCTCTGCTCCAGGATCACCCAGAATTTGGTTCAGTTTCAGGAGGAAATCTTGGTCAGTCCTTGTCCTGGGGACCAGGGAGGTGCCTGCAGGATGGAATCGATGGAATTCATTAGCACAAGGCGTGGGGTGGGTGTCCAGGTAGGAAACATGGAATGAACTTTCTGCCTCCCCATCCTGCCTTTACTGGTGTTTAATCCCTGTCAAATATACAGCACTTGGACCTTCTTTTATTAACAAATAAAATCTCATTTTGTTATTTGGCTAATACATTGGATCCCAAAATACCATTAAAAAAAGAGAAAAAACCACATTTTCTCTTTTTTTTTTCTCTTCTGAACATCAAACCTTCTTGTTTCCAGAGGCAGCAGGTTTTGCTTTATCTTTCAAAAGAAGGAAATTCCCTTTTGGGTAAAGATAAGGTGTTCAGAATGTCAGCTGAGATAGCTGGGATGAAGAATGACCATGAAGTGGCTCAGAATGGAAGTTCAGATTGTCCTGAGTGGTGGCATCGCAGCACAACTTTATCACRCAGTGCTGACAGCTCTTCCCGTGTCCTCCTGGAGCTCTGCCCTGCTCCTCTGCTTCACATCCCTCCTGCTCTGCCTTATCCCTGCTCAGCTCCTCTCACCAAAGCTTTCTCTGACCCTAAACAAGAAAAAAAAAGCAGCTCTGAGCCGGCGTTTGGAGAGCTGAGATGGTTTCTCTGCTGCCACGTTCTGTTCTCTGCTGGATTTTGACATCAGCAGGATTTCCTGCAACACCTCTAATTAAACAACAGTAACTAATCACAGGCAGTGGCCCAAACTGAGCCAAGAGAACATTTTGGATCCAGAAATGAAGTCAGAGCTTGATCAGCACAAGCACAACTGTGTCAGGAGCGAATTCCATGGAATAACGTGGGTTTGAGGATAACCAGGAGACCTTTCTTGTGCTGAGTGGGCTGCAGGCAGTGCCACCCAAGGGCTGGGCTCTGAAACAAAGCCCAGACTGAGCAGGCCTTCCTTTCAATCACAGAATTATTTTCAGCCTTATCGAGTGAAGCCTTTTCCCTTTCCTTATCTCGTGGAGGGATAACTGCTCAAAATCTCTCTGTGGGCCCATGGGTTTGAAGTTTGGCTGTTCTCACATGTCCAGAATTGCTGAATCAGAGTGGAAATATCGTGAGATCTTTCTCCCAAATCCTGACTCCTTTTTTCCTGCCTGAAGAAGGGAATTCTTGCCGAGTCACACCTGGYATCCATCAGTGTATCAGTTCCCTCCTGCTGATTTTTCAACCTGTTTGATAATTTAAAGCAAATTTGACAGAGGATTTGGCCTCACAGTGAGATTCTTCCTACATATTTCTGGCAGGAAGTGGCTGGAGTAAAGAGAGAATTCCTCTTAAGTCACAGCATTGTGGAATTAGGGAGGAATTTGGGTTAGAAGGGATCTCTCAGAGTCTCCTGCTCTGAGCTGCTGCTTGTGGCACCAGCATCGATAAATGAGTGGCCATTGGGGAATCCATGGCATTGCAGGTGAGAAATCCAGAGGGAAGGTTTGGATTGATTCCTGCACATCACACACGGGAGGCTCCACTCACAGGAAATTTCTTTTATGGCCATTTTGTTTGCAGAACATCTTTTTTCTCATTAGTCTCTTWTTTCAAATTTTCCAATGTTCTGCCTGTCTCCAGGAACTGAAGAGAGGGAGGTGTTGCTGAGGTACCTCCCTGAGGATTGTGAGCTCTTAAACCAGAGGAAGAATCAGAATCAGAATCAGGATCAGAATAGGAATCAGGATCAGATTTGAGATCAGAATAGGATCAGAATCAGAACCAGGATCAGGATCAGAATCAGGATTGGGATTAGAGTCAGGATGAGAATCAGGATTGGGATCAGGATCGGGATCAGGATCGGGATCAAGATCAGAATCAAAATCAGGATCAGATTCGGGATCAGAATCAAAATCAGGATCAGATTCGGGATCAGAATCAGAATCAGGATCAGAATCCAAATCGGGATCAGGATCAGCATCAGAATCCAAATCAGGATCACAGTAGGAATCAGGATCAGGATCAGAATCAGATTCGGGATCAGAATCAGGATCAGGATCAGAATAGGAATCAGGATCAGAATCAGAATCACAGTGTACATTCATCTGACAACCTTTGTGTTTGGAAGCATGATGTTGAGTTTGTTTGATGACTTCTGAGAGAAGGAGAGGGTTAAAAGAACCYGGACTCACCAAGAGCAGAGTCTGGATGTGCCAAAACTGGAGGCTGCTGTGACTCTTGRGGGAGACAGGGGCACATTTCCCATCCTGCTCATCCAAAATAGTGCAGTGGATGTGGGCAGGAGATCCGTCAGCAGGAGGAGAGGGATCCATTGTTGTCTGCAGCTCATTAAAGCTGCTGAAAGGCACTATTTTGGGAGGGACTATGATCAGCACTGAACTGATCCAGTTGGAGCAAACCTCCCTGTGCTGGCCGAATCTCTCCTGAATCACTCGGGATCAGGGGAGAAAAACAAGCTAGTGCTCGGGTTTTAAACAGAAATATAATGGAATTTATATTTGGAAGGCAAATTTTACTGAAGCCCAAGGTACAAACTCAATATATTGAGCATTTCACTGTGAATATTGGAGAATTCATTGGGAGGGTTTAGACTGTGACATGAAAATGTCGGTGTTTTGTGAGCTGATTGTGAGTGAACCATGCAGCTGCTGTGATCCCACAGCTCCTCTGAGCTCTGTCACTGCTTTTCCTTACAGCTCCATCCGTGCTCACCTCTGTCTCCCTGTTTTGAGGAAGGTTGTGATCCCACAGCTCCTCTGAGCTCTGTCACTGCCCTTCCTGACAGCTCCATCCGTGCTCACCTGTCTCTGTCTCTGTGTTTCGAGGAAGGTTCCTCTTCTCCACAGGGAATATGAAAGGTCGGGTGGCAAGATGCTCATGGTAATCACTCCATTCCTAGCTGGGATTTTCAGCTGTGTGCTCCAGCGAGGATTACCAGCATCTGCAACAGCATCCTGAAAATCTCAGGGGGTTATTTGCTGCAGAGGCTGGGAACTCTTTCTGTAGCCACCACCACGGCTGAGTTTTTGAATTAAAAAAATTTGCATTTCCTTTTTGCAATCCAGTGGTAAAAATGCTTGCCATTTGTCAGCACAATCCCAGTAGTCCAGCTCAATATTCACATTTTGATTTTGGTTATGAGGGTGAGGAGAGCAGGATTGCTCCAGTTTTGTCTTTCAGTCCAGTGAAAGCTGTTTGCTGGTTGTTAACACATTCCCTACACCCCAGATCAGTACTCATATTTTGATTTTCTTTCACGAGGGTGAGGAGAGCAGGATTGCTCCAGCTTTGTTTACCACTGGAAGCTGTGATGAATATTGCTTCCCAAGCGCTTCCTGGTAGCAGYTTTTCCATCCCGTGGTGTGTGTGAGCTCCTGCTGCTGCCTCCCGTGCCAGGCTCCGCAATCCCCCGTCGCTGGGGATCTGTTCAGCGTCTCTGCGCTCTCACTGATGGACTTTGAACCGTTCTGCCTCAAAACCTGCAGCAGGTCCTGCTTCCATCCTGATCCTGTGGCATCCTGTGGGATCCAGCACCAGATGTGGATCTCCCTTCCACCCTGACCCCAGCTCTGTGGGATGCTCTGTGCTGTCCCCTGTCCTGTCCCCAGCCCCCAGCCATGGATCTCCCTGACCCCAGCTTTGTGGGATGCTCTGTGGGATGCTCTGCTCCATGGGATGCTCTGTGATGTCCCTTGCCCTGACCCCAGTTCTGTGGGATGCTCTGTGGGATGCTCTGTGCTGTCCCCTGCCCTGTCCCCAGCCCCAGCCATAGATCTCCCTCCCCATTGCTCAGCTGGTCCTTTACCAACCCTCTGTTCCTTCCATCGGCCTCAGCATCGGTTCCAATCCCCGCTCTGCAGCTCTTCCAAGGAACACAAACAGCAATTCAAATTTCAATGAACTGCACACCTGGGCAGCGAGCAGTGCCCAGGGATTTGGTGTTTATCACTTTTATTTCTTCATTATCTCCCAGCTACGATGGAAGCTGCAGAGGCGGCGAGCGCAGTCTCTCCCACATAAACTCTGAGGCAGAATTTCCCCTGGTTTGTAGTGGTGAATATTTCATGAGTTTCAAATGCTAATTATGAGTTACCTGCTGCCTGCTAGGGACAACAGGCAGCTTGGAAAGGATTTGTTCCCGTTCCTCCAAGCTCTGCCACGTGTTTGGTGACTCCAGTTTCACCTGAGAATCCAGAGGCTCGAGGCGATGATGGAAACTCGCACCCAAGTAAAAGCGGGCCTAAAAGATCTGAGCCACAGATTTTRTAGCTCTCAGTCTGTTTTTCTGTAGCCCTGAGCTCGTTTGGAATGGGATTTTTGYATTGCAGCGCTGAGTTTTAATAGGAATACCACATATGTAGAAATATAAAAAATAAATATATAAATGTGAGCTGGCAAAATTCCTTAAGAAACAAACCAATCTTTGGCTGCTTCACCCGCATTCTCCCTACTAAATCCATTTCCTTTGTATCTATGCCAAGTCCCTTGGAGGAGTATCTGACAAATATTGTTAAAAATGAGATATTTTTCCTCAAAGCCAGTTCTGCCTTTTCCTGACAGGTGACTTCTCYGTACCCCCTTTGAATGTAGTGTGCAGCCAGTGATAGGCAAGACTTAAATATTGTAAAAATCTGCCTCTAAAGGTGCATTTGCTGACATGGAGAGCAGTGCCACAATGCTGGCAATAAATTCCATCCGTGACAGCAGTTTCATACCATTAGACAAGGATAATTCCATCCCCTACATTTAGTTCTTGGAAGGCACTCAGATAAAATATCATTACTTGGAAGTTCTCTCAGCACAAAATTGTCGCTAGGTTTTAAAGAAATTCCTGTGAAAATTTTAAAGAAATTCCTGGTTACCTGGAACTGCTGGAGCTGAGTTTTTAGGAGGGTTTGGGAAGCCACAGAGGTACACGAGGAGGTACCTTCTGGATTTTCACCTCAGGTGATTCCATGGAGCTTCGTGCTTTTCAGAGAGATGCAAAGGTAGCTGTGGTCTGTGAGGAATTCCACATGGGATTGATAATTAAAAAAAAAAATTGATAGATGTGGGGGCTGGGAAGTGTCAGGCTCTTRGGCATGGGGATCTCTGCATCCCTCTGGAATGGTGCAGCATGTGCCAACAGCCTGGCCCAGCCTTTGAACCCATCACTCCCTTCCTCCTGCACAGGGGATAGAGGGGAGTTCTGCTGCTGGGTACCCTGGGGTGTTCTGTGTTCTCCCTGCACTGCAGGGCTGTGACAGAGCCCGATCCCT
>NW_026624192.1:105735-122547 GCF_030028575.1 Malurus melanocephalus
AGTGCCAGCCAGAACACCCAGAGCTGGGAAAGGACGAACAGCCCGGTTCCTTGAGCGTGTCCTTTCCTGCTCTGTCATTCCGTGGGAGCAGGAGCCACTACACTCCGGGAGCTGCATCGGTTTCAGCTGCTGTGCTCCTCATTAATCAAAACACATCCTTTTGGAAGGCGGCTGATTGCAGCTGAGGCACAGAAGTGCTTACACCTCAGCATCCCTGGTGCCTGGARGAGGGAAGAAAAACGGGGAAAAGACCTTTAGTGCTCTCCCCGGCTTCGTTCACATTATCTAATCTGCAGGAGCATTGGAAAAATGGGATTTATTTCCCTGGAAAAACTCGGTCTATTAGAAATGGTGATGAAAATAATAATATGAAAATGATATTTGCACTGTGGAGTATTTGGAATGAGTCACAGGCATGTCTGGCTGTGCCAGAAGGTGGGAGGAGAAGAGGAGCAGGTGAACACATGGGAGAAAGGATTGGGGAGAGAGGGAGGGAGAGGCAGACAAAGATGAGGAAGCATGTGCTGCTGGAGTCACTGCCCAGCAGCATTTCCTTGCCCTGGAGCCGCAGGAACATCCTGGGCATTTCCGTGGCACCATCACCCCCGGCCAGTGGCTCCTGCATGGGAAAGGGGAATGTTTYCTCCCGAAAGCAGCAGCACGGAGGTGAGGTGGGGATTTCCTCCCTGCCTGCCGCGGGCATTCCTTGCCTGTGCTCAGCCCTCCCTGCCTGCGCAGTTCACGTGGTTTCCTCCTCCCAGCAGGTAGGATTTGCAATGTCTGAAACAACAAACGTTCTAGAAAGCCTCGGATGCTCAATCTCTGCAAAAATGTACACCWGGATCTCTCATATGGCCAAAGAGATTCTTAATTCAACTCCACCGGTTTCAAAGGCTCGGCAATAGGAACCATTTGAACCAGTTTATCGGTCGGAGAGCTTTTTAAACAGAATAAACAGCCATTCCCAAAGAAGCACGCGCAGGGCTGATTGCCACCCATTTCCTTATTTTTCTCCAAAAAAACGTCTCCAGTATCAAAAGCTATGKGAATACCCCATCGTAGCCGTTTCCCCGCCGCTTTGGCCTCTGTCGCAGGGGGCCAGCAGTGCGGGCTGGGAGGATTYCCAGCCGGAGCCGTTGTTTTCCCGGGAGCAGCTGCCGGGAAGCGCTGACTCAGGAGCCCACCGGGAAGTGGGGTTCCCCCGTCAGGGAGAGCCCACGCATCCCGCACTGCCCCCGCCAGCCCGGCCCAGCCTCCCGCAGGCCGCCGGCGGAGCTCGCCCCGGGGCAGCTGCCCTTGCTTTTTATTTTATTTTATTTTTTTTTTTTAATGATTTCTCCAGGTCCGAACCCGCAGGAGAACCGTAGTACCGGTTAGCGCGGCTAACGGGAAAAGCCCAGGAAAAAAAATGATCTTTCCGAACCTCCGGGGCGCTGCAGACCGGGGGCAAAGGCGGCGCGTTCCCGCAGGCGAACTCCTGCTGGGGAGCGCGGGCACTCCCCGAGCCCCTGCTCTGCACGCAGGGGAGATTTTCAAGGTGAACCCCCGCTTTTCCCTCCGATCTGGGTTCGCCCYTTGCCACAAAACCCCCCGTGCCTCCACGAGCAAACCTGCCCCCGGCAGCCACACCTCCGGGCGGAGCGGGGAGCGGCCGCATCCCGGAGGAAAAAAGGAATATTCTCGCTCCCATTTATTGACTTTGTCATGTTTACGACGCTGCTATTTATAACGCGGCGGCGGCCCGGCGGCGGGGGCCGCTGAGGCGGGGCGGGCCCGGTGCCCGCAGCGCGGTGCCCGCAGCGCCCGGGGCGCGGTGCCCGTGGAAGCGGCGGCGGCCGCAGCCCCGCGGTTGCCGGGCGTTGCCCCTTTAAGAAGCCCGGGTGCTGTCTCAGGTAGGCAGAGCCTGTGCGCTGTAGCCGCTCCTATGGCAACCCAATAGAATGGGATCGCTTCATGAATATTCCCAGGAGCAGGGGCTGCGTGAGGAATAAGTGATGACAGTGATGTAAGCAAGCGGTGGCCGCTGCAGGTTGCAGTTCATTGTGTTATTGGCCGCCAGGTTGAGGAGTTCGAGGCTGGAGCTTCGCTTTCCGGAGGATGTCAGCCCGCCGGGAGCCGCGGCACATTTGCATCTCGAAGCCAACATGGCAAGGCGGCTGCGGCCGCCGCTGCCGCCCTCCCTCGCCTTGCAGCCAGAAGTGTGTGCCTCTCCTCTAGACTTCTTGCCCAGCGCTCAGCATCTGARCACACGGGGATTGCAGTGACACTCACCAAGGGGAGACGAGCAGCAAGTAGCCAAATCAGAACAACGGACGAGAAGGAGAAGGGTGGGGGGGCTTTTTGCCTTCCCTTTTTTTTTCCCCCCCTTTTTTTTTTTTTTCCCCTCCTTCCCTTCCCTTCTGGATGCAGAGGCTGTGTTTTGATGCAGAGCCTGTGGATGCCACAGCCCGGTGAGGAGATGCCGCGCCAGTCTCCGCTCCGCSGTGCCCCGTGAGCCGGGGGCAGGGGCCTGGGGGCAGTGCCGCTTCCCCTGGCTGGGCAGAGCCGGGGGGGCTCTCTCGCCGTCCCCGAGCAGCAGCAGCGGCAGCAGCGGCCATGGACAAGCTGCCCCCCTCCATGCGCAAGAGGCTCTACAGCCTGCCCCAGCAGATCGGACCCAAGGCGTCGATCATGGACGAGGAGGATGACAGCGACAAGGACACCCGCAGGAAAAGCATCAGGCTCAAGCCGCTGCCTTCGCCCTCTGCCGGGAGCACCCGGGCCCTCGGGGGGGACCCCGGCCGAGGCGGGGACCCCGGCCTGCTGGAGACGGAGGCCGGCGGCAAGGGCGCCAAGACCAGCACCAACGGGGACTGCCGCCGCTTCAAAGGGAGCCTGTCCTCGCTCACCAGCCGGCACCTCCACGACGCGGCCGAGGAGAAGCGGCTCATCGGCGGCGAGGGCGAGCCGGCCTCCCCCGGCGAGGACAGGAGCCCCCCCGGCAGCGGGGAGCTGGAGCAGGGGATGCCCGTGCCCCCGGCCCCCGCCTCGCCCCCGGAGCCCCAGCAGCCGCCCCCCCGGGCCTGCTCCTCCAGCTCCATCAAGGTGGAGGGGGGCGCGGGGTGCGACCAGATCACCCCCGACGAGGAGCAGAGGCTGGGCCAGGCCGGCTTCATGCAGAGGCAGTTCGGGGCCATGCTCCAGCCGGGGGTCAACAAATTCTCCTTGAGGATGTTTGGCAGCCAGAAGGCCGTGGAGAGGGAGCAGGAAAGGGTTAAGTCTGCCGGGTTCTGGATCATCCATCCCTACAGCGACTTCAGGTACAGCCCCCCCGGTTTCCCAGCCCACTCCAAACTAGCTGGCCTGCCCCTTCCCATGCCACCTCCCGCCAGGGCACCCTCCCCGACGGAGCCTGCCCTGGTCATTTCCTAGTGACCAGCTGGAGGACACGGCCGAGATCCGCTCCACTCACRCCAGCTGCAGGCTTCATTCACGTTTCACCTTAATTTTAGCGTCCCCACACTGCTAGTAATTTTGTTTTTAAACCCTTTGTCTTCRGCTTTTGGCGATGGAAAGGCTCTCCTTAAGTTGGGTGTAAAGGGTGAAAAACGTTCCCACCTGATGCACAACTCTAGWCTAGAAGCGTGGTGTCTGATCCTAACTAGTCCCACATCCTCTGATGTCCCTGATTGATGCTTCCCGTTTTCACACCTCCCGAGTCCTTCCCCTTCCCYTTCCCGAGAGTTGGGCAGGGATGCTGCCACTGTTGCTGCTCCGTGGGCRTCTGACTGCAGCACGGCTTGTCAGGAATCGGGATGTGCCGGGGCTGGCAGCGCTCGTTAACMGGGGAACAGCCTCTCTTTGGCATCTCCACGTCCTCGTTCGCGAAAATTATTCACGATCGGGAATGGTTAGGGATGACTTTAGGAAAGCCATGGCTGGCTCTTGCTCCGCAGCAGCATTTCCGTGGAGGTTAATGAGGAAATTAACTTGGAAAGCCTAGAGCCGGGTTTTGTGAAGTCCTGCTTAGCAGAGGGGCTGTGTTTGGGTATTTCCGAGCAAAGTATCGTCTGCTGCACAGGTGAATTGTCCCCTGCAATACGCGTTTAAAGTGCTGCAATCAATAATTAATTACTGAGTGCAATCAATGGCTGAGGTTTATTGCTTCAACTTTAATTACAGCGGGCTTACGTCGTGTGTTCAGGAGCACACGGCAGAAGAATATCATTCAAACGTGTCTTTGTCGCGCTCCGTGATTTTATTGAATTCTGGGACTCTGCAAGGAGCCTTGCATGATTCCCCAAAAATACGGTGAACGAGATCATTGCAGGAAGGAGTTTCGGGGTGGGTTTGGGCTCCTGGAGGCAGGAATGACAGAAACCTCCTRACACCACCTATCAGGGATTTAGCCAGCAGCCCAGACGTGCAGCAGATTCAGCACTGGCACTGACCAGATTCCTTGATATTTGCTTGGATTAACAAATGTTATTAGAAGGCTCTGTGAGTTGGAAGACTGCACTGTCATTTAAATTCAGTGCATTCAAGTGTCCCGAGCACACAGCTGACTGAGCTTAGGAGGCTTTCCAGCAGCTCCAGCGTGAGGCAGAGTCCTTGCAAGCACAGCCTTACCCAATCCCGCTCTGGAACCAGGGGAAAATTGCCTCCCGGTGAGACCGATGAAGTAATAGCTCCCAAGCACTGAAATGTGAGCAGGAGCAGCCTTCAGAAGAAYGAAACCAGTTTCAGGCTCTGCTATATTTACAGTTTGCCTTTAGTCTGGAGTTTAACCACCGGGTTGTTCTAGCGAGGTGTGCTCCGTGTGCCGCGCCCTCAGGGAATTTGGGATTTAGGCTCGGGGTTGTGTCTGGATTTGTGCAAAAGCAGCTTTTGGGTTCCACATCCTCCCGTGTCTCTAGCGGGTTTATTCCCTGCCTGTTTTGAGCACAGACCCAGCCTGGCAAACTCGAGCAGCAGGAGCTGAGCCATCCACCTTGCCCAAGGTGAGGTGGGCCCAAGAGTTGTGCTGTTTAAAGTTCCTACGCAGCCAGTGCTTATTCCACAAAACGATGATGTAACTTTTCATTCCTGAGGTACTGTGGGGCCTCTCCTGGCCTTGCCCAAAAAATGAGATCTGCTGGCAAGATGTCATTTGAGCCCTGATGATGCCCCAGAAGCTGCTGGCGCTGAGCTGTTCGGTGCATGCAGGGCTCTGTGGGTGCCAGGGGGATGGATGCCTGGTGTTCAGAACAGGGTCCTGCCCTGGCAGAGCTGGCCATCTCAAGGAAAGGGACGGGGAGCTGGGTATCTGCACACTGGGGAACATTCCAGGTGGGCTGGAGGTTCTCTGTGCTTTGGTGTAGCAGCTTAGCCCGGCCCAGGGGGGCTGTCACYCTGCTGTCACCCTGCTGTCACCCTGCTGTCACCCTGGGACAGGCAGTGGGATGAGTCCTGGAGCCACGTGAGGAGGCCGGGAGGAGCTGCATGCAGCACTGCCTGGGCAGGGGGGACATTTTTGGGGAGGTTGTGCTCACCCCGGTTTCTGGGTCACTCGCAGCGGGTCTGCTCCAACAGGAATGCTGCTTGGGGAACGTGGCTTCCATGGAAAATGACCCACGGACAACAGTGTCTTGAAGGGGAAGAGTGGGAGCCTTCCTTTCCCACCTTCTGACAGTCTCTGTGTTCCCTCTTTCCCTCCGCTAAAGCATTTCTCCTGGGAACACCTCCCGTGAACACGGCTAACGTTTCCTGACCTCTGGAATGCAGCAGATTGCACCAAAGAGCAGATCTTAGCAAAATATTTGCAGGAGCTGCGTCCGTGCCCCAAAGGAGGGTGCTGGGCGCTCTGGGAATTACGTAGCACAGTTCCTGACCGCTTCATGTTCTGGCCAGGTGCGGATCTCGGGGGCTCTTTGCTGGTGCCAGGGTTGTGCAGCAGCTTTGCAGGTCAAGGGTTGAGTTGGGAAAGGTTTACCCCCCTGAGCTGCCTTTGTGTGCTCTTGGAGAAGGCRTTGAGCGGCCTCTCCAGGCCCTCGTGACTGCTGGCCCCGAGCACCGGGGCCGGGAAGTTTTCATGGAACACTCCAGGCCGCTCGGTGCACTGCTGTGAAATGACATTGGTGCGATCCTCCGCGGAGCCGCCGCTCCTTCCAGAGGAGCTCCCGATTTAGAATGGAGCGCAGGCTTTCATCATTGTCTCATTAAATTACCGTTTTGGCTTCTAATGGGGCTAATTCCAGTGGCAAATCTATGACCCTCCAGGAGTAAAACAAATTAATATGGATTCAGGCTCTGGTGATCTCTGCTTTTAGTCCATTGTGAGGGGAAAAGACATCGAATGACCTTTATAAAAATCAAGCTCGGTGCCCCTGAGTACTCCTGACTAATGCAGTGGGCTGGTTCTAGAAGCACTTAAAAGGTGTCTTAGCAGTTTCTAATGAAAATTAAGAATCCTGGCTCCCGTTCTGAGGTGCAGATGCGTGTGCTGGCAGCTGGAGCTTATTTGCATCTGTGGCTCATTGCACACCGGTGCGGAGCCACAGCGTATTTCCTAGATCAAGATTTATCTGTGACTTTGAAAGCTCTTCCACTGGGTAGGCAGAATTGTGTTTTATTGCTCAGAGGAAGCATTGATCCAGTACAATTGGTTTAATAAAAAAATTCCAGACAAACAATGATCTGTCTATCTCGGAGCTGACTGAAGCATATGGGTTGGAGCCGCTGCCCAGAATTGCTCCCAAAAAAAAGTGTAGCGTGCTGCTTTTAGGAAGACCTGAGAACAGATACACTATCTGAGGGCCCAAAATAGTTCCAGCAGTGGATGTAAATAGAACTGCACGTTATTCACTGCCCGGTAATCTATTTGCTTCCCTTCCTCACGCCGAGGAAAAGCTGCCTTCTCTCTGCAAGCATTCCCCTCGACAGCAACTACAGATTTCAGACTTTCTCTTTTCACCGGTGTCCATTATTGTAACTCTTGTGTGCAAACATATCCTTTATCTCATTATTCCTCTGCCAGAGCTCCCTGGCTGCTGGGGAGGTTTCTGTGGCAGCAAAAGCTCAGGTGTGAGGTRTAAGGTAGGGGAAAGAACAAAACCGTCACTTCCCTTCGTGCTGTGGCATGCCTCGGCCTCCCTTCTCGGGGGAAATCAGTGGGATTTGCTAATTATTGTGCTGAGAGCTGAACCCAGTAGCTCTGCAGGATGGAGCAGGAGCAGGAGGGATGTGTTGGGCAGGGATGGATGGGATGTGTTGAGCAGGAATGGAATGGGATGAGTTGAGCAGGAATAGAAGGGATGTGTTGAGCAGGAATGGAATGGGATGAGTTGAGCAGGAATGGAGGGATGTGTTGAGCAGGAATGGAATGGGATAAGTTGAGCAGGAATAGAAGGGATGCATTGAGCAGGAACAGAGAGATGTGTTGAGCAAGGAGGGATGTGTGTTAAGGAGGAATAGAGGGGATGTGTGTTTACCTTTCCCACTCCCATCCGGTTTCCTGTACCTCTCCAGGCTCTGTTGGTGCCCGCTGCTCTCCTTAGGAAGCTGTTGCCCGTGTTTCAGGAGGGTGAGCAGTTTGTGGAGTGTCTGGCAGTGCTGACAGACTCTGGCAGCTCCCTTGGTGAGGGTTGCTCCCTGCTCCTGGGCAACAATGTCCTTTTCTCCATGCCCTGCCCAAAGAGGTGCTCCTCACTCCACCCTCCCTCTGTGCCTGCCCAAATGCAGATCCCGTGATTTGGCCTTTGCCCCCAGTGCYCAGTGAGGAGCTGGATGTGGGARTTCTGGGTCAGGGAACGCTCTGYGCTCAGGGAGCAGCYGCTGTGKTGGCAGAACCTGCTCCTGGTGTTAGGAATCACCAACAGGTTTGCAGTGGGCAGCTCCCAGGATTTTCCCTGTTCTCCTCCTCTTTGTGCTGATGGGGCTGCCCAGGATAGCACCGGGACACATGTGGGGAGTGGAGAAAATCCCACTGTGCTGCAGAAAATTCCCTGGCAGTTCCCAGGAGCAGAACATGGGGATCCCAACAGGAGCGASATGAAGGATAACCCAAATTCCACCAACAGAGTGAATTGGGTCTCTGTTGTCCTCAGTGGACTTCCAGGCTGAGGCAAAGCCGTGTGTTTGTGACTGTGACAAAGGGAAGGAAATAATAAAAGAAAATAAGGGAATGAAATAAAATAATACAACAAAATAAGRGAATGAAATAAAATAATAAAATAAGGGAGTGAAACTCCTGTGTCCCAGCTTCCCATGTCCAGAGGAAGAGCAGGCTTTGTGGCCCAGCTCGCTGAGCAGGAGGCAGAGGATGAATAATTCCACTCTAAAGAATCTGTCTAGGAATTCAACTTTTTGTAGGGGGCATGGTCAGGTGCCTGAGCTGGAAATCAGGCAGGCCTCACTCAGTAAAGGCAACACCTCAGTGGATCACTGTGATAAAATACTTTAATTTTGCCATGGTTTAGTTGAGGTGCTCGATGGGTTGGACTCGAAGATCTTGAAGRTCTCTTTCAACCCTGGTGATTCTGTGATTCYKTAATATTACTGTATTTTTACGTGGAGAAAATGAGATAAAATAACAGAAATAATGACTAAAGCAAGAGCTGAGATTGAACAAAGGGCTGTGATTGAGATTTTCTGCATAAACTCAAGTCAGATCCTTCGYACCAATCTCTGCCAATAGATGAAGACATTGTCTCTCCCACAGAAGCTCCTCCCTTGGTGCACTCAGGGCTGGCTCCTTTGGGAAAAACAATTTCACATTTTCTCCATCTCTCCTTGGAAGATAACATATCTTGTTTATTATCTTATTCAGATCCTGGTGGGGAAAAAAAAAAGAGCAATTTTCTCACAGCTTTGCAAAATACTCAACAGTGCCAACAATAAATGTTCAATTCACTTGCTGACAGCAAGGAAATTGGGGATATCACCCCCAGATGGTAGTGAGGTGGACAGACTGGTGGGGATTGGGGTTAAACTGTGTCTGAACTGGGTGTGGTGGAGGTTGTGCAGAGCAGGAGGCTCCTCACAGCGTCCCCTCGGTCAAAACTCTGCCCTGGGGCGCTCTGAGGAGGGGACAGAGCTGATGGCTGCCACATTCCCGTTTGGACCATTCCTCCGTGAGCAGCCAGAGTGGGAAACAGGCCCAGCCACCCACCCTCTTCCCCAGCCTCCGCTGATGTTGGTTTGTCTGTTGTTATGGCAAAAATAATCTCTGCTGTAAACAACGATGCCGTGTTCGCTGCCCTCAGCCTTGCAGGATGCGCTTCCAGGCACACTTTGGGATTGGGCTCCTTTCCTGGTGCTGCTGCAGGAGCTTTCTGGCCCAGGGGGAGGCTCTGAGCCCTGCCCACCTGCCTGGCCATCACACCTCACCCTGCAGGACCTTATAATCTCACCCTGCAGGACCTTATCAATCACCTCACCCTGCAGGTCCATATCTCCTCCTCTAAAACCCTACCGGGCTCCTGTGGGAAATCTCCTTCCTGCCCCAAGGAAATCTCCTGTGGAAAACAGGCTCCTGTGGGAAATGCCCTTCCTGCCCCAAGGAAATCCCATGGGAAATCTCCCTCCTGCCCCAGGGAAATCCTTTTGGGAAATCTCCTTCCTGCCCCAAGGAAATCTCCTGTGGGAAGGAAATCTTCTTGCCCCAAGGAAATTTCCTGTGGGAAAACAGCTCCTGTGGGAAATCTCCTTCCTGCCTCAAGGAAATCCCCTGTGGGAAATGTCCTTCCTGCCCCAAGGAAATCTCCTGTGCAAAAACGGGTTTCAGTGGGAAATCTTCCTGCCCCAAGCCGTTCCTCCTGCTGAAGGAGGCAGGAATTCTCTGGGAAGCTCTGGTTTGATCCRTGTGTGTAACATCACAAACTCCTGCTTCCCTGCGTCCCTGCTGCTTGCCCTGACCCCGAGCTTTGACCTGTGCAATCTTTAACACAGTGTTTTGTTCTGGTTTTAAAAACATCTCAGTCTCCTTGGCATAACCATATCTCCAAGTTCATTACTTGGAGATTTTCCGGGCTCTGCTGCTCTGCCCTCTGCTCCAAACCACATTCCGGAGTTATCCCAGGCCCCACAGGGAGCACATTACAAACTCCCTGCTCACCTTCAGCCCCGCTTTCCCCACCTCTCACTGGGGATGTTCCTCATCCCCTCAGTGCCATCTCCATTTTCYGGCCTCCTCCTGGCAGGTTTCTTGTCCAACCAGTCCCAGATCCCAAAATCCAGCTTCTTTCTCATCTGATCACTGATTTCCCCCTATTCTCAGCAAGKCCTCACCCCTTCACCCCCTGCAACATTCCACCATGCTCACTTGTCRTGGGTTTAAACCCTTTTTTCCCTTATCCGAGTCACGGCTCCAAAAAATGTTGTGGCTTTAACTTGACCGAAAGCCAAAAGCACCCAACGATGTTCCTCTCTCCCTCCCACCGGAGAGGCAGAAGAGACAGCAAAAAGCCCAATTAACACTAAAATTTATGGCTTTCAGATAACATAACATAATTGAGAGAAAGATAAATATTTACTCCAGAAAATGGTCAGACAGGCTGAATAACTTAAGTTGCAAAATAGATTTATTACTAAAAACTACTAAGAATACTACCACAGTGGGGAGGGGATCAATGATAGGGAAAAATTTACAAGGAGAAGAAAACTAAAACCAGACATTTTAAGACACCTGTTATCCTTTCCGGGACCCATCTCTTTCTCGGGTCGTCCCTCTCCACCTCCCATACCTTCCCGCACACACAGGGGACAGGAATGAAAGTCTAACATAGATCAAACCACTCATTATTGTTATCGTCCAACATCACAGGAGAAACGTTCTTACAGCTCCGAGCTGTGGAAGGTCTTTTCCCAAGAAACAGTGTATAACTGCTGATGGCAAGGGAGTTTTTTCTTTACCTCATGGGAGAAAGGAAAAACAGTTCTCCAAGGCCAGACTGCATTGTTTTGGCTGCGTAAGGCCACTATCACAAATCTCCTGGCAGAACACAGCTTCTTCTAAGCATCCACTGCTTCAGACATGGGGCGGGGGCATCTCTTCCTCCTTCCAGAACACAATTTCTTCTGAGCATCAGCTCACTTCAAATGTGAGGGGGGCCAAGCCTCTTCCCCCTTTTTGGCTCCTGATCAGTCCAGTCCTCCAAGGCCAGGTTTTAATCTCRGGTGCAGGGCCTCTCTTTTCTATACAGGTCTCTCATTGTAGAAATAGTCCTTTCAAGAACAGTTTGTTTTCTCCATGTTTGAGCACCACAGCAACAGCACAACAGCACCTGTCTTCTTCTTACTGTGATCTTGGGTCTCCATTTTTTTTTTTTTTTCACATCTCCTCACGCTCCTGCTCTGTTTTTCCCCAGTGCATGATACTTAAACTAAATACCAACAACCTAAAAACTACATGGTGGCTGCACACTATCTTGTTTTGAATTCTTCTTAAGTACAAGACCATCCGTCATCACAGAGGTGTAACCATCCTGTGCAATTGGCCCAGCAGCCTGTCCATCAACCTCAGAGCCACAATGGATTGGCTCTAAAACACTGGGGACAGGGCTCCTTTCGCTGGAGAAGAAGGATAAAGCTTCTAGAACTTTCTCACAGGAGCCATCTTTGTGGTTTCTTGGTCCCATCCCCCCACCACCAAAAATCGGACCAAGTAAAACCAGGACATCACTTTATTTAATTTACTCGCTCCAGTTCCAGTCTCCATCCTTATCCTTCAGCTTTTTCTCCAAACCAGTTCCTTCTTCTCCTACATCTTCTTAGTTGCTCTCKTCCTTCCGACTCTTCAAACAATCTCAGTTTTCTCCATCCCCTTCCTGACTTTAAGAAAGGATCATTTTTCCCAGTAATTTAAAACCCTTCCACATTATCCTTCTCTCTATCCTTGGAAGCTGCCAACGCTTAGACAAAAGCCACCCATTTTCTTTTTCTTTTTTTTTGAAAGATCTCAATCCTCAGGCCAAGGCATTTAAAATGATGAATCCGTCTAGAAGCACAGCCTCCACCGCAGGAGAACAAAACAGATTTTATTCGAAGGAAAAATGCAGTTTCTGAGGGTAAAACCCACAGGATCAGTGCAGGACTTTGCAGTCCTATTTTAAGAAGGTAAACTTGGGGTTTCAATCCGGCCTTGCTCTGGTTAGGTAACTGTGCTCGTGCTCTCTGTGGCACTGAGGGTTTTTTTTTCTGCTCCAGAGTCACTGCTGCAGCACTGAAATCCATTTATTACACAGATAAAAGAGTGATCTTTGTCTGGAGATAACACAGTGTCATTTTAGCTGGAAACCATTGAAATTTGTCTTTGTTTCTGATGTGTTATGAGCATCTCATTAGCAAGCCCATGAATCCCTCCGTTCGCTCTCGAAAYCAACTATCTGAGCTCTCATCTGTGCCAGAGCAGAGATTTCCTCCTTTCTCTTATTTTTGAAAGCTGTGTTGGTGCCAAGGCAGTTATAGGTCAATTGAGTTATTGTTGGTTCTAATTGGCACTCTAACAAGCTATTAAATCAATTTACCTACAGATGAATGTCACTCAAAAAGCAAGGTGCCAGCTCCCTTTGAGAACTTCAAAAAGCCCATTTCCCCTGCCAGCRCCAGGGAAAGGTCAGGCTGCAGGGAAGTGGCCACTCGAGCTTTGCCCCCGAAGTGTTTGTGCTGCTGAACTCGGGCCAGGCCTTGAGGAGGGCTGAGACCATTTCCAGAGCTYGAGGCCAAGAGGAGGTGTTGAGAACATCACCAGCTCCAAGAGAGGCTCYTCCATCCCTGCTTTGGGGTGTGACAGAGCTTTTGGGCTCATTTCCATGCGAGAGGTGCAGGGGCTGTGCGTCCCACGGGTGTTCCCGTGGCTCTGGGGGCGGGTGCAGTGTCCACAAYCATCTCAAACCAGGCAGCCCCAGCTGGTGACARCACTGCYTTCTGGATGKCCAAAGAGTCACCAGAATTCCTCGCTTCCCTTGCAGAGTTATGGTGGAAGCATTGATTGTGATTCTGTTTGGCCAGAGATTTACAAGATTTTCTCGCTTCCCTTACAGTGGAAGGGTTGATTCTGTTTGGCCAGAGATTCACCAGGTTTCTTYGCTTCCCTTGCAGAGTTGTGGTGAGAAGGTTCATTTTGATTCTGGATGGCCAGAAATTCATGAGGTTTTCTCTCTTCCCTTTAGGGGTCAGARCCATTATGGTGGAAGCGTTGATTGTGATTCTGTTTGGCCAGAAATTCACAAGGTTTCCTCATTCCCCTTGCAGAGTTATGGTGAGAGATTTGATTTTGATTCTGTTTGGCCAGAGATTCACAAGGTTTCCTTGTTTCCCTTGCGGAGTTACAGTGGAAGGGTTGATTTTGATTCTGAATGGTCTGAGATTCACAAGGTTTCCTCACTTGCGTTGCAGAGAGGTTGGAGCTGTTATGGTGAGAGAGTTGATTTAAGCTCCTTTCTTTGATTTTGATGATCTCTCCCCACAGCAGTGCTCCAGGGCTCATCCCCACAGGCCCGAACGCTCCTTGGTGGGGTGGCTGTAAATTTGTCACCCCTGAGCCTGTCAATCTGTCACCCCTAAGCCTGTCAATCTGTCACCCTGAGCCTGTCAATCTGTCACCCCCGAGCCTGCAGGGCAGGACAAGGCTCTTGCCCTGGCACATTCAGGATCCCGGCTGCTCTCCCACCAGGACCGGCAGTGACAGGTGCCCAGGTCTCCTCGTCACCAAAAATTGGGAAGGAAATAAAAACCCTCTAACTCTTGATTTGCAGGGATGGAGAATCAGGCATTACTTGATTTCCTAGCCAGGATGTGCCAAGTGAAATATTCCAAATTTGAGGATTTCCCCTCAAGCTTTATCCAGTCCAAACTCACAGAGATGCCTCATTTCAAAGTGCATGAGTTCAGAGCTGAGCAAACTCCAGCATTCACTTTCCTATTGGATCTGAATTTCTTTGCTTCTGATGTTCATTGGATCTTCATTCCTTGATTTTGTCATCAGTTTTTTCCGGACTGAAAAAGTCTCCAGCTCTGCCAGAGGCTCTGGGGTGGGTGTTTGTAGATGGCCACTGATGTTCTGTTGATGTTCTGTTGATTCCATTTATTTTTTGGGGATTTTTTGTGCTACTTCCAGTCTGTAGACACGTTTAGCCCATCTCTGTAGAGTACTGCTAAATTTCCTAAAAAACCCTTAAAATTAATTCCCTTCCCCAAAGCAAAGTCAAACTAAGCCCGACTAGACAAATAAAATAAATTTTAAAAGCAATATTGTTTCCAACAATCACCCCCCTTGGAAGTAATTTTTTTAAGGTCACTTCCACGAAACCGATTGTTTTAAACTAAATTAACTCAAATACATTTCCAGCAGCCTGGGGTGGGCTGGGGCTCGGGGAGGCACGGGGCAGAACAGCTCCGTGTGGCTCTGCAGTGCTGACAGCGCGGCCCGGGGGTGTCAGCAGACACAGCACTCACAACTCCCGGAGCGCAGCACCGCCAGCAAGGTGCTCTTGGAGAGCCCTTCCTGCCTTCCTTCCTTCCGCGCCTTCCTTCCTTCCTTCCTTCCTGCCTTCCTTCCCTTCCCCTCCCTTCCTCCTTCCCTTCCCTTCCCTTCCCTTCCCTTCCCTTCCCTTCCCTTCCCTTCCCTTCCCTTCCTCACCGACCAGAATTATTCACTGCGAGCAGCATCACCCCTTTCAGCCCCGGGCTGGAGGAGAAGCGGGCTCTGATCTCCCGAGGACAGAGGAAGGCAGCGCCGTGAGAGCAAAGCAGATGAGCGTCCAGAAGGGAATTCCAAGGTCAGCCCCACCGCTGGCACGGTCCGGGGCACGGCGGCTGCAGAGATAACCCCGCTTGCGGTGGCTCGTCCAAATGTGCTAACGAAGGGTTCAATTGCCGGGGGGTTTCTGTGCCTCGGGTTTCTGTTTTGAGGCAGCGCAGGAGCTGCGGGCTGGCGGCTCAGTCCGCTGCAGGAGCTCGGACTCGTGTTTGTGGCTGTGCTCGGGGTGTCGGTGAGCACCCGGCAATCAGGAGCTGCTCGGGGAGTGACAGCCCAGCTCTGTGCACAGCTCCGGGGCACTGGGAGAGCAGGAACGCTGCCGGGAGCCGCTTCTGCTCCTCTCAGAGCCTGGGCCTGAGAGGTGTTATCCCACCTGAGAGCACGGGGAGGGGATGGAAACACCTGGAGAACCCCAGGGCGGTTCCATGTGATCCTCATCCCACCGTGGGGAGGGGTGAGGATGGAAATCCCTGGAGAACCCGGTGTTATCCCCATCCCACCTGAGCACGGGGAAGGGATGGAAACACCTGAAAGCCCCAGTGTGACCTTCACCCCACCTGAGCACGGGGAGGGGACAGAAACCCCTGGAAAACCCAGGGAGGTGCGGTGTGATCCCCATCCCACCTGAGCACGGGGAGAACATGGAAACCCCTGGAAACTCCGGGCAGGTTCTGTGTGATCCTCATCCATGCGAGGTGAGGGGAGGGGATGGAAACCCCTGGAAACCCCAGTGTGATTCTCATCCCACCTGAGCACGGGGAGAGCATGGAAACCCCTGGAAATGCCAGGGAGGTTCTGTGTGATCCTCATCCCACCTGAGCATGGGGAGGGGATGAAAAACCCCCAAAACCCCGGTGTGATCCTCATCCCACCTGAGCATGGAGACCATGGAAACCCCTGGAAACCCCGGGGACGTGCACTGGGGTTTGCTGTGTGTGGGAAAGCGAGGGCTGGCAGTTATCAGCACTCAGGAGGAGATAACGGCTGCGTTCCAGAGACTGCGGGGCTCCACTCCACAAATCCTTCCTGCTGATTCCAGCTCAGCACTAACATCTCCCAGCAGCTGTGCCTGGTGCATCTCGGGGGCTCTGGAGAGCCTGAATTATCCCTCCYCATGTCCCCCTTTGTGCAAAGACCCTGCACGGGGACATCCTGGCTCGGCAGAGCAGCAGCAGCAGCRCCCACCTCCCTGCTGGCATAGCCTGGCCCAGCTCTCCCAACAGCCCAGGTGATAAGAGAGGAGATAACRCTGCCTGGGCTGGCTGCAGCGTTTTTAACAGCAGCTTTCATTAAGCACAAATTCTCGATGCTTGACCTTTCCCCCTCCGCTTCAAARTCCTAACGCGTGCACAAGTTCCACTTCTATTAATAACAAGAGGAATATATTTTTCCATCCCTCTTTTGCCGTGAATCGCGGGGAGGGCAGGAGGCAGGGCCGGTCTAGACTGCAGATGATGGGCTGTTCTCCTTGATGCCCGTACAAAGCACTCGGATCGTGCTCATTGAGCCGTGGATGCGCTTGGAATGACAAGCAGGGCCTGGCAGACGGAAGGACAAGCTGGAAGGGATGTCAAGCACGCAATTGGGACCTGTCACCCATCCTCGACTGAATTCTCCGTGCCTTGACTTCTCCAGCTTGGAAAAAGGGGGTGATGGTGCTTCCAGGGGCCATGGAGGATGCTGGGGCACTCTAAAATATTTTAACGTGGCAGCAGATGCCAAGAGGAGATGCCACCAAGGGTGGGGTCRGTGCCTACCAGGCAGTTCCATGAGAATTCCTTTGGGATTCTCCCTTTCTGTGTAGTGCTGTAGATTCGGTCTCAGTCTTTTATTTGGAGCCSAAAAATGAGTGGATCCGTGTGCTGTTGGGTGATTTCTGAATCCTTGRTTCCTTTGTTTTGGTCAGGAAGGCAGTTCCATGTGTGGTTCTCCATGTGTTGCCTGGCACAGTTAGAGCTGGGCTGGGAAAAGGCAGGAGAAAAGGCTGCACGGATGGATTTTACCTTTTATGTCCCTAAATGAGGATTGTGCAGTCCCTGCATGGAGTGTGGAGATGCTCTCAGAGGAAAATGTTCCGTCTCTGCCTCGCCAGTCAC
>NW_026624192.1:124344-126278 GCF_030028575.1 Malurus melanocephalus
CCAACAAAATCTTTGATATTAAATAAAAAATTTTTAAACTGGTAAAATTTCCAACACCCATGCCCTCTTGGCCAAGGTCTTTCTGGGGAAAAGGCACCTCCTCGGACTCAGGACAGGGCAGTGGGAACYTGCTCCTGCCCCAAACTCGGGTAGGGAAAAGCAAAGGTTGGCTGTGCCTGCACTTGTGTGGTTCAGGGTGGATTGTGGCTTTCCCACTCTGGGCCAGGCAGAGAGTTCCCAAAAGGTTTTTGGAGAACTTTTTCCAAAGCAAAATTCGGCCCTGGCTGGCTCAGGAGCAGGAAGGGAGGCCATAGCAAAGAAAGGAGTTTTGTAGGAATATGAATACCCTGATGGTGGCAGAACTTTGCGGCAGGCAGGTGAGACTGGGAGTGAGGGCAGAGCAGTTCAGCTGCTCCAGCAGTGCTCATCCCTGCCCTGGAGCTGCTGAATTCCCTCAGCTCAGCCTGTCCTGCTGGTGGGATCGCTCCTCCACAGCCCGGGACTCTTGGGGAAGGAGAAGAATCGGTCATTCCTTCAAAAGGAGCTTCATTAGCCGAGATATGTGTCACCAAAAATCAGGAAGAAAATTAAAAATTCTCTAACAGTCTATTTGCAAGGATGCAGAATCAGGCATTACTTTGTTTTCTGGCCAGGATGTGCCAAGGGAAATATTCCAAGTTTGAGGATTTCCYCTCAAACTTTATCCAGTCCAAACTCGCAGAGATTCATCATTTCAAAGTTTGTCGGTTCAGAGCTGAGCAACCCCCAGGATTCCCTTTCCTATTGGACCCAATTTTTTTCACCTCTGATGTTCATTGGATCTTCATTCTTTAATTTTCTCATCAGTTTTTTCTGGACTGGACCTTTCCACCTCCGCCAGAGCCATCTGGGGTGGGTGTTTTTGGGTGGCTGCTGATGTTCTGTTGATGTTCCATTGATGCCGTTTATTTTTGGGGGGATTTTTTTGGTTACTCCCAGTCCATTGAGATCTTAATCCCATCTCCTAAGAAAAAAAAACAAAAAAAAAACAAAAAAAACCCCACTAAATAAAAAAGAATTCCCTTCTCCAAAGCAAAGTCAAACTAAGCCCGACTAGAGAAATAAAACAAATTTTTAAAGCTCTGTTGTTTCAAAAGGCTGAACCAGCGCCTGCCACAGTGGCCTTGAAATTGGAAATTCTGTGTGTGCAGAAGGAAAARCTCCAGGGATGTTTCATGTTTTAGGGGCCCTGTGAGAGGGGCTTCTTCTTGGAAAAGCCTGAATTCATCGAGATTGAGGCACCGCTGGCATCCCCCGTTCCCAAAGCAGGGCCGGGAACAGACGTGCCCCGAAGCACAGGGCTTGTCTTTTCTTCTAAGGCACAAACCTTAAAAGCCCGGAATTGTCTTTGTTGCTGTGGCTCTCAGATCCCAGAGCATGTTTAGGTTCGTTCAGGGCTTCCTCTTCCACGCTCAGGACCAGAAGCAGATTATTCTGGGCTGGTGAAGGGCAAAGTGCCAATCTCAGAGCTCCTCGTGCTTCACTGGGCTCAGGCATGAATGAACTCAGCCCTGCGCCGAGTTCCTGCCTCAAAATATGGATTTAAAATTGAAAATGCGCGCTTTGACCTCAGTGAGTGAGATCTGCACTTGGAAAGGTTTGGCTGTCAGTGCCTTGGAACAGGCCCCTGTCCCTCTGTCCTTCTGGTGATGGTTTTTGGTGTCAGCGTGTCTCAAAGCTGTGGATGTTTTATGTCCCAAACCCCTTCCAGAGGCTCTTATTTCACATTCCCCTTGCGGCGTGTCTGAGCTGCTGCCAAAGTGGGAACACAAGGCCAGGGTGTCGTTATTTCCTGGGTTTTCATGGTTCTTGTATCTGCACCACCCCGTCACCGAAACAAAAAACAAAAACTCTCCAACAACATTTTTAATGTTAGAAAGTCAAGGCGTCACTTT
>NW_026624192.1:127308-129031 GCF_030028575.1 Malurus melanocephalus
TCAAGCTGAGGATATTTCTGAAACAACTTGTTTCTGGGCAGGTTGCTCATTCTAAAAATATATTTATTTCTAATTGCTGAGCGGAATGCTTAATGAATTCTCCCTCCCCAAGAACAATTAATCAAAGAAATGATTTAGGGCTGGCACCTGCTCCCCCAGGGCTCGATGGCTTTGTTCCAGTGACTTCAGCAGAACAGGGCAAGTCCAGCCCATGGTGGGGAAGATTTTTCTGAACGCTTTTCACTGAATGTGGCCACCAAATTCTTTATATTTTGTATAACTGTGATTCTGAGCATTTTCTGAGGGCAGGTGAAAAGCCAAATTTCCTCCCACCAGCCTGACAGGAGAGGCCTTAAATGTCCTGAATGTGGCCACCAAATTATTTATATTGTGCATGGTTGTGACTCAGAGCATCCTCTGTGGGCAGGCATGTGTGACACCGGCCTTGCAGGGGACATTTCACTTTTCCATTGTGTGAGTGTTTCATTCTCCTGGCTCGGAGTGTGCACCAAGTCGTCATTTCCCCCAGTTTTCGATGGGTTTTCTCATTTCCATCAGCCCAGAGCAGGAACACCTGGAGGGACAATCCCAGCCCCAGGAGTGGATGTCAGAATTCCTGGTTTCTGCTGAGGGAGTGAGCTCTGGAATATCCATCCCTCTGGAATATCTGCCCCTGTGGAATATCCACCCCTCTGAAATGTCCACCTTTCTGAAATATCCGCTCCTCTGAAATATCCTCCCATCTGAAATACCCACCCTTCTGAAATATCCACCCCTTTGGAATATCCACCTCTCTGAAATATCCACTCCTCTGAAATATCCACCCTTCTGAAATATCTACCCCTCTGAAATATCCACCCCTCTGAAATATCTGCCTCCACCCCTCTGGAATATCCACCCTTCTGGAATATCTGCCCCTCTGAAATATCCTCCCATCTGAAATATCTGCCCCTCTACAATATTCACCCTTCTGGAATATCTGCCCCTCTGCAATATCCATCCCTGTGGAATATCTGCCCCTCTAGAATATCCACCCCTCAGGAATTTCCACCCCTCTGCAATATCTAACCTCTGAGCCTCACTTTGCCCAGCTGGCAGAGTCCCAGCCACCTGCCCAAAAAAGCTTCGAGGTCAAAAGGGAGCCAATCCCYGGGGAGCTCGGCACAGGCAGTAATTAATTCAGCAGCCATTCCAGGGGAGAGGGATAGTGGATTCACGTGGATGCCTTAGGTAAGCACAGCCTCAGTACAGTGTGTTTCTTCTGGGACTGAAAATAATCAGAAGCAATTGGACTTTTTTTTTTTTTTTTTTTTTTTTTTTTTCTGTAACTGCTGCATTTTTAGAAGGTGATTCATCTCTCGTCTGGGGTCTGGGCTACCTGAATAGCCCCAAGATCCCAGCAGCATTAGTCTTTTTGAGGATTCATCGTGCTCCGTCGGAGCCTGAATAACTCATTGCAAACAAGAGTGTGATGTGAGCAGYGGGAGGGCTGGGCAGGAGCAGTTTCGGGGCTGCAGCACACACAGGCGGTGCCGGCACCATTGCAGGGCCTGACTCCCTCCCAGCCCGCTCCTTCCCCATGCAGAGGGGCTCTGGCTGCCTCTGGGTGCTGAACTTCACAGCAGCAGGAACATTCCCCACCTGGGATAAAGCAAGGATTGAATCATGGAGGATTCCCATGAAGGAACAGTGATCATGGGGAGCTGAAGGTCGGAAATGCAAC
>NW_026624192.1:133364-134846 GCF_030028575.1 Malurus melanocephalus
GCTGTGGCTGCCCCTGGATCCCTGGCAGTGCCCAAGTTCAGGCTGGACAGGGCTTGGAGCACCCTGGGACAGTGGAAGGTGTTCTTGCCGTGGCAGAGGTGGCACTGGATGGGCTCTARGGCCCTTTGACCCAAACCAGTTGGGTGACTCTGTGATTCTGTGGTGTGTATCCATYCCATAACATCCCTGTACAGATGATCCCTTCCTATCCCCGAGCACAAACCAAACCAAACCAAACCCTGCTCCGTGAGGCAGCTCAGAGCTCCCCACTGCAGCTCCACCTGCCTGCCCAGCGCTGAGATTTGACTCGTGCTGGATGCTGGACGTGGGCCAGGCCCTGAACTTCATCATGTCACAACTTATGCGTGTCTTTGGGCTTTAATCCTCCTCATTCCACAACACATTCCCGGCGACTTGGAAGCTGCATCCCTTATCGATCCACACGGAGCGTGTGKCGCGTTTCCACGGCAACAATTCCCCCCGGAGGGGCTTCCTTCCCTTCCTCACTTCAGTGGGCTTTTCCCTTGTTTAACCATCGCAGATAAACGCACAGGAGAAGGGTCAATGTGCCGATCCAAACAAAGAGGAACTTTTCCATATTCACACGAGCGGGAGATTTTGGGAGATCAATTGCCCGGCCCTGAGCACGGCAGCTCATGCATAGTGCATGAACCCTGGAATCGATACCCATCCAACACCTCGGGAACTCCTGGGATCCAGTGCAGGTGGGCAGGAGAGGGAACCCGCGGGTATTGATGAGGGTCTTGCCTCCATCGGCCAGTTTTAATTATGACAATTGTTATATCCACTGTTAAGGGGGTAAAAGGGGTTTTAGCTCRGTATTTAATGGGATTCCAGGTGTACAATGTACAGAAATTATACTGGAAGAATTAGAATTAGAAGAATACCTGTAATACGTATAGAGGTTTTATAGACTTCACAAATTAGTGTATTYATTTAGGATTTTTTAATAAATCCTAAATAATAAATAAGGAACTTAAATGAATAAAAGGGTATTTCCTCAGTATTKAATGGGATCCCAGGTGCACAATGTATGGAAAATGTATGTTGCATATAGCACATATAGAAGTTTTWWWARMYTYMMMAAWTWRSMWWWTYMWTTWRGRWTTTTTTAATAAATCCTAAATAGTAAATAAGAAACTTAAATGAAGTAATGTTTCCAGGCACAGTTAAGGGRATAAAAGGGKTTTAGCTCRGTATTTAATGGGATYCCAGGTGCACAATGTATGGAAAAYGTATGTTGCATATARCACATATAGAAGTTTTATAAACTTCACAAATTAGCATAWTCATTTAGGTTTTTTKAAWAAGAAACTGAAATGAAGTAATGTTTCCARACACAGYTAAGGGGATAAAATGGTATTTCTTCAGTATTTATAAGTTTTATAGATTTCTCAAATTAGTATCTTTATTTAGGATTTTTTAATAAATCCTAAATAATAAATAAGGAACTTAAATGAA
>NW_026624193.1:0-12530 GCF_030028575.1 Malurus melanocephalus
GCTGGGGCTGAAACTCTGATTGGGGAGCTGAAATAAAATCCCCTGGCTTGCCTGAAATACAGACCCCGGGGCTGGAGGCCAAACAAAAATTGTAGCTGTGGAGATGAGACAAGGCAGAGCTGGAGGCAAAACAAACATCTCAGGCCTGAGCCCGGAATTGGGACAGCAGAGCCGCAGGCAAAGCAGCACAGAGCTCCATCTGAAATGATGACTCTGGGGTGCTTCGTATGGGCAGCACGAGCTGCAGTCATTGGTGGGGGACAGCAGCTGGCATAAAGCCTCTGGGACAGGCTCAGGGCTGAAACAAACAMTCGGGAGCAGGATCTCAGACAAAAAACAGGGCTGGAACAGAAAGCACTGTGCAGCTAGAAAAGTGACTGTGGGGCATGGGGCTAGCATGCACATCCTTGCTTTTATAACTCCCTAGCACTGGGTTCTAGTTACCCCAGAGCTGGAGAGGACCAAGCCCAGCTCCTTGGCACCAGTTAGACCAGCAGCACACAGCAGGGGTGGTACTGGGAGCCCGGGGCAAGCTTGCCCACCCAGGCGGGAGGGCGCAATACCACCCATAAAGCAGACACAGATCCTTCAGAACTGGATTTGATGGTCTATAAACAGTTTTTTTAAGATACCAAACTATTCCTTTACACATCTGAGTCTGCATTCTGCTACTCAGGGAGCAGCAGGCAGCTGTCACCAGATTAGCAGGGACAGCTTGTCAGCCCCTGCTTCCCCCCCTACAGCCCCTCTGCAAGCTCCCACCAGCTGCTGCTGCTTCTCTCTTCAGGCAAAAGTGCTTTGCCACTGCATGTGCAGGCTCCTGCAGGGGAGAGGGGAGAAGCCACTGTAGACACCTACAGCAAAGGCAGGAATGAGGGTCCCTCCCCTTCAGCCACCACAGGTCTCTCCAAGCCCAGAGATCGGCACTGGGTAACAGAAGGACCTGTGGCCTGCAGAAACCCCAGCTCCCAAGCACGTAGAGTAATCCACGGGAGGCAAAGATCATTCATGTCTGTCCAGAACCACTGATTATCCATTCTCAGCATCTGGATCCCTGCTTCAGGGTCTTTTCTGTCCAAAAGGGCTCTTCCATCTTGCCACCCAAACMTCTCAGTCCCCAAGAACTGGGTAGGAGAGTACAGGGACTGCAGCCCTGCCTGGCCCCACAGGGTCCCTCAGCCCACCCCACATGAGGGACCAAGGCTGTTTCTCCACCCCAGCAGATCGACTTGGCCCTTATCGCATGCACAATGGGCACAGTGATGATACAGAGGCCACAGGGCATAAATATCCTGYTTTTCGGGCCCACAGCCGGACAGAGCCCTCAGCGACTCCCACTCAGCTGCCGGGAATGTTCCTTGCCATTTCCACCGTGCATYCCAGCTGACTGGGAGCACAGGGTGGGAGGAGGTCAGGAGCCACAGAAGGGGGACCGGCACCTCTTGTCCTTCCTATTTCCAGGGAAGAGCTGTGCCTGCCATGTCCTGCTCGTGGCATCCAGCATGCAAAACACACATCCCGGGGATGGGCACAGGGATGCCCGGACAGCGCTCGGATGGACATGGATTAAGGTCTGCTCGTGGCTCCGCAGCCATGGGCTGCTCTGAACAGGAACCTGGAGATGCTTCACCCCAGACAGAGCCCGCCAACACTCCAAAAATATCCCAGGCAACAGCAGGCACCCGGCAATGCCGGCACGTTGTGTTTGCGGAGGGRCTCAGACAGCGATTCCCGGTGCCAACCTCCTGGAGCACCCACACCTCCACCAGGTATGTCCCACCCAYCCCCAATCCCTTTCCRTCCAGCCTGAGAACATCACCCAGCAGCAGTGTTAAAGCTAAGGCTATCTTTCCTCACAGAAATTAAATCATAAGCTGCAGTCCTCAGACATACCTTCAAATGAAAGGTTAGAGTTGGGTGACGTTTTGTTTGGATAAAGWTTGGAATTTTTTGGGGAGCCAGCTGGAACTACAGAACTGAAGCAAAAAATTCACAGATGGGTGAGGCTGGAGGTGCACTGAAGGCAGGAATGCCCATCCCTTTCCTCAGGGAAAAGAATTTCCAGAGGCCATTCCTAAGGCTCTGCACTGAAATCAGCTTCTGCGGGGAGGGATGTCCTCACCTGGGCACAGGGGCTGCCTCGGCACAGGCTGGGAGCRCGYGYGGCCACYGCCTTCTCCTGATTTAAAATATCAACTGCAGCCTGAGCTCAGGGTGGGTGAAATCAGCTGAATTCCAGGGAACTCTGTTCCATGYCCCCCAGGGATGTCAGCAGGGATGAGGGGATGAGGGTTAGAAATAGAAAATTCTGTGGAATAGAAACCTGTCCTTGCCCCAGTGCTGCTGAGCTTCCTTGGAACCTCTGTCAGTTCCTAACGCAGCTGGCATTAAAGCGGCAGCTTTGCGTGGACATATCCGTGCTCTGTGAAGCACTGTGAGGTTATTCCAGCAGGAATTCTGCAGGGAATTCGGGCCATGGCTATAATTCWAMWCTAGCAAAGCTGATCCTGAAACCCAAATCTGGGCACCACACGGAGAACAACCTTTGTSCTGCCCTGTCAGCTAAAGCCCCTGCGCTGGGAAATTTCAGCAGYCAAACGTATGGAATTGTCAAAATCCCAGCAAGCAGCATCCCCCAAAGGGACAATCCAAGTGCCAGGGCATGAGTGCTCGTGTCCTTCCGCTGCTGCYRGCGGGACAAATTCTCCTCTGCACAGTCGGCGCCGAATGGGCGGGRGCTCGGAGCGGGAGGGACGCGAGAGCGGATCGGCTGCTGGACGAGGCAGCCTAGGACCRCAGACGAGGCTGCTGGAATCTAATCGCTGTCAACTGAAAACATCCCTTCCCTGGCACAAGACAGGAACCAAAACAGATCCCCAGGCTGGTGGGCAGCAGCCACCTCTATTCTGGGGCTCTGATTCTGCTGTTCCTACCAGCTCCTGARCAGCRTTAGGGCCACTGGGATGGAGTTCAAATCCCAACAAACCCCAGAGCCCACAGAGGGAACAATCCCAGCAGAGAAATGCAGTGTTGTCAKCAGAAGCTGAAATGATCTGTTAAAAATGCTTTGACAGCACTGCAGTGGCATTCCCAGGAACCTTCTTAATGCTCTTGGTCCCATKTTAATGTATTTTTAGTGCCTCCATGGGCAGCTAGTAGAATTTATCCTGGCATTTAGAGGTTGAGCAAGGTTCAACAACAATTCCAAAAGAGGAAAAAAGGGAGAAATTAACTGAACTTATTACCAATAAAATCAGAGTAAGATAATGAGAAGTAAAACAAATCTTTAAAACACCTCCCCCCCTCCCGCCCCCGCCCCTTTCCCTTTTCTCCTTCCCATGATTTACTTTATTCCAAATTCTCTGCCTCCTCCCCAGGAGCAGTGCAGAAAGATCAGAATGGAGGTTACAGTCAATTCATGCCACTGCTTGCCCCTCAGGAAGAGTCCTTGCRCCGCTCCAGCATGAGGTCCCTCCTACAGGAGACAGTTCTCCAYGACTTTCTCTCAGATGAGTCCTTCTCATGGGCTGTGATTCTTCATCGGCTGCTCCACTGTGAGTGGACTCTTCATCAGCTGCCTTCGCTGTGGTCAGTYGTTTCGGAACTGCTCTGAAGTGGGTCACGAGTCCTACCAGGAAATCTTCTGCAGTCTGGGCTTCTCTCCGCAGGCTCACAGCTCCTTCCACGATCTGCTCCAACACGGCTCTTCCACAGGGTCTAGGTGGATTTCTGCTTCCCTCCTGTGGACCTCCGTGCACTGCAGGAGGACGACCTGCTTTGCTATGGKCTCCAACATGGGCTGCAGGGAAATCTCAGCTCCAGTACCTGAAACACCTCCTCCCCGTCCTTCCTAGCTGACTTTGGTGTCTGCAGAGCTGTTTCTCTCACATATTCTCAGTCATCACTTCTCTGGCAGCAATTGCTACTGCCCAATATTTTTTCCTTCTTAAATATGTTACCCCAGAGGTGCTACTACCGTGGCTGAAGGTCTCAGCCTTGGCCAGTGGCATCCTGGAGCCGGCTAGCATTGTCTCTGCCAGATGTAAGGGAAGCTTCCAGCCAGCAGCTTCTCTTAGAAGCTACTCGTGTAGTCTCCCTGCTACCAAAACCTTGCCATGCAAACTAATGCACATATGAACATCACAGAAGCCTAAATATAAGCAAGAATAAGTCCAATCTAAAGTTTTGTTACAAGTCTACAAGTTTTTCCTCCTGCACAGGAAAAACATGCCAACTATGGCATAGGCACTCTGTTGAACTTTTCCTGCGTTCTTCTTTCCTTCTGCTTCTCTSTCCAGATTCAAAGGAGCTTCTCATCATGAGCTTATCTAATGAACAGTGAAAGATACACAGTTTTTTCTGAGTTTCTATCCATGCCGCATCACTTTTCCCATCGTGACCGAAAGCAGAGAGTCATTTACGGCAGCGCTGATTTAGAATATCAACTTCACTACAGTATTCACATGAACAGCACAATTCACAAGCCACCATGGTGAGCCGTTTCTTTCTATTAGATTGTCTCCTTAAGAACAAAAAGAAAGACCAATAAAGGATATGTGAGATAATAATATTAAGATCATCTTCAAATGCTTCATTTATCATAGTCACAGAATGATTGGGGTAGGAAGAGACCTCAAAGATCATCTTGTTTTAGCTACATGCCATGGGGCTAGAGCAGGTTACTCCAAGCCTGGTTCAGTGTAGCCTTGAACATTCCCATAGACTTGGTTGTACAAGAGGAGAATAAGTAGGACAAAGAGTATATAAAAGATTTGATCTCTCAAGTAATTCTTCTGCTTTGGAAATCTGAGTAGCATATTTTCTCTAGTTACAGAAGCTGCTCCAAACTGTTGACTTGCTAGAATTCTTTGATCACAGAAAGCTCAAACAGCTGCAGCTGGGGACAGATGTGTGACTATCAGACTGGCTTTCCTTTCGGTTCTTGTGATCATCTGACTAAAGCTGTTTCTGCAGAGACTACCAAATCTGAGCACATCTAAGGTGTGGACAACCATGCTGGTGTTTATGAACCGATAGCATGACAAGAACAGCGCAAGTTACATTCTTTTGATAGTTCTTTACRCTAATAACAGTTTGAAATTCTTCTTTTGTATTTCAGAATATTTCCCCTGCGCTCGACCACCCAGTTCTGCTAGTGCTCTTCACAAACTTGGCATTACTTTCAGTCAATTTCAAAGTGACAGTCTGGGACACAGAATAAAATGGAAATTTGTGCCCTGAAATTTGGCCTTTAAATTTTAGAAAGACAAGTAAAATATTGCCACCCAGATCCAGTTTTTCTGAACCTGCTCTGCATTTATGTGGCTAAGCGTCAGTATTTGTACAGGAACATGCACTCGGATGCACAAATATAGCAGTGTCTTTCTGTTCCTACTTCCATATTCAAATTTATGAAATTTTGTTTTTAAAAATGCTGTCTCTCCTTCCTTGTGTTTCTACACCCTTCTGTCTATTGCCACAGCATTTTCTCCCAGCTTGATTTATACGCTATGCCGACGGTTGTTAATCATGGCCACAATGTGTGACAGGTCCAAACTTTTCATCATAACCTCCATGAACTCCTCATCTTTCCTTGCTCCCTCCACAAATTCATCCAGAGAAAGTTCACCTGTGGCAGACAAAAATAAAAGGCATCAGAATCCACACTGGACAGGAAAAGGAGTACAGTAATCTAACTGTAGAGAACACTTACTATATAGGCCGTTCTTATATATAGGCTGGTCTTACATACTTACTATATTATTGTTCTAAAGCACTGTTCTAAAGACCTCAGAGAGTCTTCTTAAGCTTTCATGAAAACACCCCCAGTATCCAGACAACACCGGCTTCCCTTTTTTTCCCATACAAGGGAAGGGGCATGCAAGAAAGGACAATAGAAGTGGGTATGTAAGGAGTGGGATCACAGCATGCTTTTTGGCTTGACCTGTCAGAGTACTAACCTGCCCTAGACTTGCTGTTTTTCAAGGATAAAGCAAATGACAGAAGGAGCCTGTGACAGGTAGAAATAGATTATTCTGTCCTAGGCCAAAAAGCCCTTGTGCAGGGAAGCTGCTCAGCAGAGTTATTCTGGAATAAAAAAAAAGCCTGTYGGAAACTACGAGCACCTGAAGTAGCAAAGAGATATCTCTCAGGGACATACAGGGGCCACGGTGACATTGGCCAACTTTTGACTGAGAGCTTCGTGTTCTTGCTGTACTGCCTGCGGCAGACACGGTGAAGAAACTCCGACATTCAACGTTGAATTCTAGTTCTTCCTTTCCCTGCTGAAATGTCTAGGAGCAGCTGGGGCCATTCGGTAATAYTTCCGACTTCTATCTGGCATAAACTATGCAGCAACATACAAAAAGGAAAACAAAATACCCCTCCAAAACCCCACTACCAAACTCATGTGGACAGGACAAAGCTGAGACTCAGTACGGGAAAAAATCGTGTCACACTGATTGCGTATAATGCCGGGAGAAAAATAATTTTTGGTCCGTGGAGAATGCATTAGTGGCTGAGAATGCAAACAGAAAGAGAATATGAAATGAAGAGCCATAAAGTGGAATCGAGAAAGGAAGAAATGGATGTTACTCTGTAGAACAGAGACTGAGCTCAATGACAAAGCAGGAATCTTACCATCGCCATTCACATCAATCCTGTCAAAGACTCGGTTGGTGAACTCTTCTGCACTAGTTTCATGGTCACCTCCATTAATAGCTCGAATAGCCTAAAATAAAACAGCAAGGATACAGAGCTGTCTAATGACTCCCAGACCGATTTCACAGGTCGGCGTAGATTCAGAATAAGACAGTCACGCTTGATACCTTCCCCATACAAATGAATGAGCAACAGAGTAAAACAAAGCACAAATCATTGGACTTTATGGAAGACACTGAAGGGTGCAAAGAGAGCATGGCTCTGGAGTATGGACTGAGCAGTAAAACCCGGAGGATGGGCCCAATTCTGCTTAGGTACAGTTTATGTGCTGCAGAAATGGCAGAATCAGAATCCACCTCATTGATCCGCTTTGGCCCACTCTGTGACCCTATGCTGCATCGAGCCCCAGAACCGCTGTCAAAYGACCTCCACACTTGACGTGAAATTCCTTTGTTGCACATTGTGCTAATTTATTTCTATTCTTATTTCACGATTTCCATTTCAATATTGCTTCCTGTGTATATGGCTTCTCCCTAAAGCTCACTAGAAATTCACTTTCATCTTGAGAAACTTAAGGCATTATCCACTTCTGTTTGCTACAATTCTTCTTATTCAAAACTACATATTGCAGGGTTCTCTCTTCTTTCGATGCTAATTATTTCCTTTGTTTAAGGATGTCCATGAAATATGTGATTCCAGAGCCTTTATACTGATTCTAAGACTATTCATTTTCTAGTTTTTACTCTTTGGTATTTGGTAATTTTCTTCACTGTTTTTCAAATGCTATTTTGCTAAAACTAAGTATCATCTCAGCAACTTTCTAAGGTTACCAAAAAAAGACACTGAACTACACCCACAAAATCCAAAGGGCAATAAATTGCTTTCCACCAATTGCTGCCCATAGGACTTGTTTTTCAAAAGCTCTGTGTTAACTATTGCTATCTGTTGCTTCACTGTAATGTCTGAGAATTTCTATTTCAAGCTACTAGTAGGAGGCTGTATGGTATTACTGTTACTGATTTTGGTCAAGTTTCTTTGATACCCAGCTCTAAAATTTGTATCCAGATCGGAATGCATTACTAACATCTTATTAGTGCTTTATCAAATCAGTTTTATGACATGTCATATTCAGAAATGTAATTTATTTAGGGTCATTTATTCTTTCCTGCATCTTGGTATTTCCCATTAACTGCAAAATMATCTGAATTTGCAGCATAATTCACTCTGAGAAATTTACAGTGATCTTTATACCCGTAATTCCAACCCCATCCACAATAGTGTCTTGGTTTGATTTGCACACAATTCTTTCCATTCTCAACCATTCTTTTTCAGGCTATTCGTCAGAGTCAGAAATGTTTTATTACATGGATATTTAGGAGCTGATTCCAAAAAGCAAACTGGGAGTAATTCTCCAACTTCTCATGGGGAAAAGAACACGTGAAGGACACATTGCAGAGACGGCAAGGGACAGTCACAGCTTCCAAGAAACCTTGGAAAKTGAAATTTAGGTCCCAAACAACTAAAACAATGTTACGGTTAGCTATGCTGTAACATAAACTGTGGGGACAAAGAAAAGTCTGTCAAGTCTGCTTATACCTTAATGATATTGAGCAGTTCATGTCGATCAATGCAGCCATTGCCATCTACATCGTAGAGCTTGAAATACCACCGCAATTTCTGCTCCATCTTCCCTCGGAGAACGAGGCTGAGGGCAGCCACATATTCCATGAAGTCAATATATCCATCCTGTGGGAAAGCAAAATCCAAATTGTGAAGGGAATAAACTGAGGAAGTTACTGCTCTGCAGTTCTTTTACCTTATTGCTCTTTAGATTCACAACTGAAAGAGAAAGGCAAACAAATGGCASAGAGACTTGGACTTAGGAAAAATCTTTAGTGCACAGACATGCTATTTCTTTCACCACTAAATACCTGGGTTCCTAAAGTTATGATCTATTACGTGTATATGCTCATCCCTCGCAGTGAGGGAACCTCGTTGTCCGTGTGAAAAAAGCCCTCTCTGTGCACCAAAGCCGACCGCCTTTGGCTGCTGGGAGACAATATTATGCCCAGCCCATTGGCTGACAGTTTTCTGTACTAGTCTGCTCTGCCTTTGTCAGAAACTATGCCATTSCACTAAGCCACAGATCTCTTCTCCATTCTCTGGAAAATAAAGTGACTGGGAATATTTTTGAAAATACATGGAGAATKATTTGACCACTGGAAAAATGTTAAGTATTTAGATTTTTAATATTCCATTTCTTAATCCAGAAACTAAAAAAGCTCTTGTTTCTTCTGCAAGAAAAACGCCACATAGTAATGGTTCATAGGCCATAGATTTACCACTGACTAAAATTTGAAGGGGTTAAAAACAAACCACAAACAAAACACATATCTAGGTCAAAGATTCCCAATAACTACTTCACAAATAACAGAGGGAAAAAATGAAACTTTCAATTATTGAGATATTTAAACAAAGTCAGACGCCTTTATGAAATTGATGTAAATAAACATATGTAAAAAGGTGAATGTAGGTGAACTAGCAGAGCACTGATGTTTTACAGCAAGGATCACAACATTTAAAATATTCATTTAGGGTGGGAAGAAGGGCACGACAGGCTGAGAGAGTTATGACTGATCAGCCTGGAGAACAGAACACTCCCAGGAGACTTTGGTGCCCCTTCCAGTACTTAATGGGGRCTTACAAGGGGGCTGGAGAGGTACTTTGGACAAGAGCATGTAGTGATAGGACACAGGGAAAATGGCCTTAAACTGCAGAAGGGCGGGTTTAAATTAAGCTTTAGGACGGAATTGMGGACTGTGAGGGTGGTGAGGCCCTGGCACRGGTTTCCCAGAGCAACTGTGACTGCTCCTGCATCCCTGGCAGTGCCCAAGGCCAGGCTGGACGGGATAGTGSAAGATGTCCCTGCCCATGACGCTATTCAAGTCCCTTCCACCCAGACCATTCCATGCCTCTATGACTCTGTGCTGCCCCTCCCTACCATGCTCAGCACACAGAACAGGCCCCTCTGTGACAGCAGCCCTGGGCCGGGRCAGTGTGAGCACCTTGAAGGCCGTGGGTGCCGTGTCGGTGGCCGCAGGAAAGGTGTCACCTCAATTCTGGCCACTGCCACTCGCRCTGGCACCGATGGCTTTGCTGTGGCTGCTCATCCTGCTGGCCCTGGCCAGCCCCGTGGTGAGCAACTGGGACACCTGCAGGTGAGTGGTCCTACACAGGGGGTTCCCTGTAGGGGCCCCAAATGTTCCCCACACCACSGCGTTCCAGCCTCAGCCCATGGAGGAGGAGCCTCAGTCGCTGGCCAGTGCCTAGCTACTGGCACAACCTGTCTGCAGGGCTGCAGCAGAGCTGGGGGGSACAGATGCACCCCTCAGGGGTCTCTGGCCCTCCTGCCACTCAGCGCTGGGCTGAAAAGAACAATGGGGGACCTTCAGCCTGAGTAACAGCAGCCACCAAGGAGGCCAGTGATATCTTTGTGCTTACAGAAGGACCTGTGGGCTCTGGCCCATGGCTTCTGACCACAGCTCTGTGGCTTCTGCTGCTGGCACCTCCCACGTCACGGGTGGCACCAGTGTCCAGCCAGGGGCCTGGCCCAGCATCGTCAGCATCCAGGCCACCTGGGAGAATGACACGTGGCACATGTGCTCCGGTGTCCTTCTCAGCTCCCAGTGGGTCCTCACGGTCGCGCACTGCTTCGCCAGGGGCGGGTAAGGAACAGCAGGGACAGAGATGTCCCCACAGCGCGGGCAGGTGCCCGGGTCACAGCACCCCGTGCCGCTCCCGGCCCGGCTCTTTCCGCTCCGCCTCCCTCTCTGCCCTGGGAAGCAGAAGGCCGGGAAATGCTGGAAATGCAGCTCTGCTCCCTGTCACCCCTGTGTCCATCCGCTCCACAGGGACATCTCCACGTGGGAGGTGGTGATTGGGGCCACGGATCTGACCCRRCTGGGCCCTGAGGCTGAGGTGCGCCGCATCCAGAGGCTCCTGGTGCACCAGCACTACGTGSCTTCCACGGCAASGAACGACATCGCCCTGCTGGAGCTGGACCAGCCCGTGGAGTGCAGYGACTACATCCAGCTGGGCTGTGTGCCCGACGCCTCGCTGAGGGTCTCTGAGCTGAAATCCTGCTACATCGCCGGCTGGGATTTTGCCACGGGTGAGTTTCCAAACAATGTGCGCTCCGAGGGTGCGCTGGGCACCCTGCACTGATGGGCTGGCCACAGACAGAGCCCGGCTGCAGGACGGCAGCGGAGCCGGGGCTCCCAGCAGCCCGGGCTGGGCAAGGAGCCCTCGCCCAAGAGGGGCCGTGGAACGGGATGAGGTGCCTTTAAGGCGCCTTCCCACCCAAACAATTCCGGGAYTCTGTGAAGCCTCTGGAGAYAGCTCTGGCCCCTGTCCCGGAGCCAACAGCAGGGACACAGCTGGACAATGTCGCCCCATGGGCAGAGGCAATCCCGGGGAAGGGGAAAAAGTGGTCCTGGGGAAGGGGCAGAGCCCCGGGGAGGGGAGGAGATGGGCACTGAGCTGATAGGGACTCATTCCCCTCTGTGCCCACAGCTCAGGGATCAGGCATGGTGCTGCGGGAGGCCAAGGTCCACCTCATGGACACAGAGCTGTGCAACAGCAGCCGGTGGTACGCGGGGACCATCCATCCCCGCACCCTGTGCGCTGGGTACCCACAGGGCAGCATCGACACCTGCCAGGTAGGAGCCCCCAAACAGCCCAGCCTGTCCCGTGTCCCTGGGCTGCCCTTCCCATCCCCCTCTGAGGGTTCTTGTCCCATGTCCCATGTCCGCTGTCCCTGGGCTGCCCTTCCCATCCCCATCTGAGGGTCCTTGTCCCATGTCCCATGTCCGCTGTCCCCGGGCTGCCCTTCCTTTCCCCACCTGAGGGTCCCTGTCCCCTTCTCCCCAAGGCCTGGTCCCGCCCACAAAGCCCATCCAGCTCTCCTGGCRGTCCCAAAGTGACCCTGGAACATCTGTTCTCTGCACGTCTGGGACCAATGTGCAGGGGTGGGAGAACYCCTGACTCATTCCCAGCTGAGGGCCTGGAGGCTCCAGCCCATAGGCAGAGCCTTCCCGTGCTGGGAATGCAAATGTGGCGGGAGCTGGGAGAGAGGAGCCAGCCCTGGCRCTGGCAGCAGCTCCCCACAGCCCCTGAGCCCTCTCTCCYGGTGCAGGGGGACAGCGGGGGTCCCCTCGTCTGCAAGGACAACACGACGGACTATTTCTGGCTCGTGGGCCTGAACAGTTGGGGAAGAGGCTGTGAAAGAGCCAGGCACCCCGGGATCTACACCTCCACTCAGCACTTCTACAACTGGATCCTGCTGCAGACGGGCCTGAGCCCGGCAGAAAGAGTTGGTCCAGCACCAGAGCCAGTCGCCACCTCGATCCCAGAGCAGCGTCTGAAACCGGCAGCAGAGGGATACATCGGCTTGACCCCTGAGCACAGCCAGAGACCAGCGCTGGCATCCTCGGGCACACTGATGCCCATGGCCTTCCCACACCAGATCCTGGCGCAATTCTGGAATCTGGTGCAGGAGTTCCCGCAGTTTCTGAAGGACAAAAAGGTTTGAGCAGCAGTGGGACGAGCAGGATCCAGGGCTACAGTGGACCGTGSCATTTCCTGCTGGGCCAAAGGTAGCCTTGGGGCCAGAGACTTCTCTATGCTGCCCATGCTGCTCTGCTGCGGCCACGCCGATGCTGACGTGACCGAGGTGTTGAAGTAAAGTTTCTGTGTTCACCATTAACCGTGTTTTCAGCCCTGCTCAGTGCACCCACGGGCTTGGAGAGTCACTGCTCTGTCTGTCCGTCTGCTGTGCTGTTCACATTCGTTCTTCAGCCTGGAGAAGGCTC
>NW_026624193.1:12645-15755 GCF_030028575.1 Malurus melanocephalus
GGTTGCCCATGGAGGCTATGGCTGCCCCATCCCTGAAGCAAGTGTCCAAGACCAGGCTGGACAGGGCTTGGAGCAACCTGGTCTAGTGGAAGGTGTCCCTGCCCATGGGAGGGGGTTGGAATGAGATTATCTTTAAGGTCCCTTCCAACCCAAACSATTCTACAATTCTACAAGTGCAATTTATAAAAGAAGAATACTGAAAATTTATCTCCTTTGTCATCATCAGAATTTTAAAAATCTGAAGGTCCTGAGGGCAGATGATTCCATCCCATTCCATCCATGTCTGTATTATGACAGGGTGGATTTTCCCTGGGTGGACTCATTCCTTGCCATTGTTCATAAAAGGCGCTTAGATTAAGTGACTAACTATTAACAGACTAACATTAACTGTTCTAGGTCCATCTCCACTAGTTATCACAGTCTTACTTCATTCCTCCTGAGATCACTATCACTTTATTTAGATGATAGCTTTTTATGTTTTTTGACTAAATTTGAATTTGAGAATCTTATCCCATTGTTTACTGCATAACACAAGAGGGCTCACAAGAGAATTCTGAAATGCACAGCATCCTTGAACAAATTTTAAAGTCCTTAAATGTCCCAGGCATTGAGAGAGGTGAAGTGAAAGAAAGCTTGAAAGCTTTTGTGCAAAAGCKGTAAAAGTTTTGCTTTAGCTTATGAAACTGCTTGTCATCACTATTATCATCCTGGGCACAGAGGATTTTGGGATAAGATGTTCTTTGAGGTCTGCAATAATTTCCAGTCAATACATCCAYCAAAATACCTCAGCTACCCTAATGGAGCCTGTCTGCTCCTCTCTCTCTACGAATTTTGTAATATTCCTAAGCATCCCTTAACTCCTTATGCTGTCTCACATATCCAAAATAACATTCTTTGTCGGTCCCCAAGCTTTCCTTCTTGAAGACTAATTCTGTGATTTCCCACCTGATTCACACGCCTCTGTGACTGGACCCTCCTTGACAGCATTTCAGAACCTTGGAGCAGAGAACAAAGCTGAATTTTCCCAGGATGCCATAAACTCAGATTTCTTTGTCATTAAAGGATACAGGCCTGCAAGCATAGGCTGGAATACATACTGATAAAAAGTAGGCAAAAGAGAGGGCCGCTGCATGCTTAAAGGAATTATGGGGGCTACTGTTTTCTACCAGCAGGCACCCTGCAATGTGAGGAATGCTACCCACCCCCTCACCCCTGCTTCGTGCTGCTCCACCCGGCACCGAGGAGAGCCACAGACATCYGCCCGTGCAGTGTTAATTTCAGCTGCCAAATACCTGGAAATTACTACTCTATAATGCTATAATGACTTCTATTCTGTCTGATTCCCATGGTCTCCATGATCTCATACAGGTATATTCTTAAATAATAAGAATATGTAAGAATAGTAAGAATAGTAAGAATATGTAAGAATAATTAAATTAGCATTTTTCTAGTCAAACAAGGCCAAGTCAAATAATATGCAATAAGGAATTTTCAAAATTCAAAGATGAGCTTACACGAGGTAGTTAGATAATCAGGTGAACCTATGTTTATGTCATCTGTGTTATTACCTGTACACATTTCTTTGCTCCTTGCATTTAGCTACTTTATATTAGCATCCCTTGGTGCTTTCCACACCAATGTTTGCAAGAGAACATTTATGGTCTTTATGTTGCGAGAGAAAAACAGATTCGAAAAGTCCGGAGTCGGATCCCTTTTAAGCAGCCTGAAACAGTTAATTGCTTGCCGGAGAACTCACCTTGTTCATATCAAACGTGCGGAACATCTGCTCAATGTACTTATTGGCCTCTGGATCCAGCCCTCGAAGCCCAAAGAACTGCTTAAATTCATGCTCCGTCAGCTGTCCAGAGGGACACTCTGTCATGAACTTCTTGTACCAGTGGTGGATCTCGACAGCCTGTAGATCATCCACTGTGGAGCTGCCGTTGTTTCCCATATGTATCTGGGGTCAGAATAATTATGCTACAGGAATGATGGTCTTCCTCCTGTGACTCTCACAGCGCTGGCCGTTTGCTCCTGTCCACGTTTAACACTAATGTCAGTTACRTGAGAGATCTAACTTTCTGCAAGCCAGTTATAAACCTTAATCTGCTTAGAAGCTGATCCACAAACCAGAAAGTTTCAATATACAAACGGTGTTCTTAGAATGGAAAGGAGATGCAAGATAATCTAGCAAATCGCTGCTATTTCAGGAGCTAAAGCAGAAAGGGTAAGAAGGTTAATCAGACACCGGCACTGGCAGCTATACTGGTTTGGTAGACTACTCTACTTTTCCCCTTGATATAATTATACATTAAGATGAGAGGAAATGGCTACAAGATGCATGATGTGTGGTTAGGTAAAAATCTGTTCCTCTAACTGTATTTGAGAGTCTGTTTTCTCAAATAGACACGTTGAATAACTGAGAGTAGAGGACCAGAAAGTGTTGCAGAAATGGCCCAGTATAAAAGTGAGGTTATGTGGGGAAAAGTTCACCTCCACACACAGAAAGGGGCACAGAGGGAAAATGGCTTTGGGGGAACCCAAATAATCCTCTGGCCTTGCTAATCCAAGAGTACCACATACACAAGTGCAATCAACCCATGGAAGGCTGATCTGCACAAAGGGGAAGGAGCAAAGAGAGACAACCACAGGCTAGGGAACATAAATAACCCAGTAAGAGAAATGAAGGTCCTGTCCCAGCTCGTYCTACATCTGTCGCGGGGGAGCCATCGGTTCCATGGGCCTAGAGGTGACACCCATCACGGTGAGTCAGTGGAGAGGTTGTAGAGTACCTCACAGACTGAGCAGAGTACTTACTGCCTAGGGGCATGGAAAACACTGCGGGATCCAGGGCAAGAGCATTTGGGGAGTGCACAAGACTCACAATAGGATGTTTAGGGGAGGRACAAAAGGTGGGGAAAGGGATGAGTCTAGGTGACTTGGGAATGAACAAGCATGAGAAAATGGAGGCAAGGGGAATACAAGGGGCTGGTTGCATTTCGAATGGTGCTAATCAGTAAGAATGTCTAGCCGTGCCTCGTGCCTGGTCAGCACAGTCTTTCCTGTCTTCTAACATTTCTACCTTTTTTCTACCTTTTTTTTTTTTTTTT
>NW_026624193.1:15811-81061 GCF_030028575.1 Malurus melanocephalus
CACAACTGGATTGAGTGAGACCATGTCAGTCTATGATCACTACCAAATATCAAGCCAGATTAGCCAGCAAATAAGCAAAGTAGTTTGGGGAAACGGGTATGTGTATGTGTCCGTTAGTGAGAGACTGTTGGAGTAGCTGACTATTAGACTGAAGATGTAAGCTTGAGAGTGACCCACCTGTCTGTGTGTTTCTCTGTGCAGGAGACAAACAGCTGCATCCTCCTGAGAACTTCATCACGTGTACTGGAGTGACACACAACGTACATGTTGGTTTGTATGTCGCTGTGTGCAGTGGAATCGGTACCAGTGACTCTTGTGGGGTTTTGCGCCTTGGAGGGTCTGGCTTGTCCAGGTGCCAGCAGCTGGGGAGCCCAGGCATCAAGAGGCAGCTGCTGGGTAGGCTGGATGTCCAAGCCCAGACACTGTATGTGTTTTCCACCAATGGACCTTCACATAATCACAGAATAGTTTGGGCTGCAAATTACACCCCTCACCATGGGCAGAGGAGTCTCCCTCTTAYTTGACTCTACCTTCCCCTAAAACAGACAGAGTCAAGTAGAGGGGGAAAATCTCCTCCCTAATTGGTTATGCTCCTTTTGACGGAGCCCAGGCTACAGTTGGCTTCCTGGGCTGTGAGTGCACATTGCCGGCCCATATTCAGTTTTTCATTTACCAAGTACTCCTCCAAGGACTTCTACACAGGACTGGTCTCAAGTCACTCGTGACCAATTCAGTACCCATGTCTGGGATTGCATTTGGCCTTGTCAAATTTCATGAGGCTGGCATGGGCCCTTCTCTCTAGCCTGYCCAAATCCTTCTGGATGCCTTATCCCTTCCCTATAGAGTATCAGCATGTTTTGCACACACATTTAAAGCCAAAATTTATTTTTAGTATAATAGAAATTTTGACAATCTAATTTGCAAGTCATAATTAATCTATATCAAATTACAGAAAAGCAAAGAGAAATAACGTTGGTCAAGTACTTATAGACAAGAAAAAAGATGCACCAGTAGCAACAATCTAGTTAAAATTGCAACACATGTGCTTTATTTCTGTGCTTTTTCTGGTGTTACGCTGACCTGCCTGCTCTCCTCTGGATATTAAGATCTGTGGTTCACTTGGACGTTTGCAGAGTGGGAGAGAAGAAATTGGGAAATTTTCAGTATCTAGAATCCTTCACTGGGAGGAATGTGATGTTCTTGCTAATGGTTTCCTCATCCTCTCTACATTTTTTTTTTTTTAATTTCTTCTCTTTTTTTTCTGCTTATACTCATATAGTGTGTTAGAGTTGTAAATATCTCATTCTACCTAGAATAACTGCTTGCTATTACTACCAATATAAGCCCATGGTTGTACCATACAAAGATAGGTAAGTAAAATAAATTAGCCATAGATACCTGGAGAAATTGCACTCACAGCTCAAGTGAACAAAGTGAAAAAAGTGAACAAAGCTGCAGGCAGGGCATGAAAAATTCAGAGCAGGCCTGGCAGGCATTGGTCCTGAGGCCCTGTGAATTCGGGACAGAACCCATGGCCACACCAGGATAGCACTACGTGGTGCCATCAGAAATAGCAATATGGTGCATCCGTGTGCACAGTTAGTCAGCCAGGAGGCAAGGAAACTGCACTGCTCGGGCTTCCCGAAATCTTGCCCTTCACCTGACTGGGGGCAACCTCTGGTAACAGCATAGACCAGGAGGTGAACGGATCAAGAGTTCTGAGAATGACTAAAGGAAAACAAAAAAACTGGACAAGGCCTGGCAGCGTGCACATCCCTGGCAGCATGGGCAGAAGGTGAGAAGGAGAATTCTGTCCCTTTGCCCTGCTCAGGTAAAACCCCACTCGCAGAGCTGCCTCCAGCCCTTGAGCCCTCAAAACAAGACAGATGTGGAGCTGCTGAAGCAGGTCCAGAGGAGGCCACAGAAATGCTCCAGGGGCTCGAACCCCTCTGCTCTGGAGACAGGCTGGGAGAGCTGGGGGTGTTTCAGACGGGGAAGGACTCTGGAGAGACGTTACTGCAGCCTATCAGCATACAGAGGGAGTTCAGAAAAAAAGAAAAAATATTTTTATGCCAAGAGCTGTCGTGCCAGAGCAAGGGACAACAGTGCTCATGTGCATGAGGGCAGGTTTGGACCGGACATCTCCGGAAACTGTCAAGAGCGGGTTGAAAGGGGCTTGGAGCAACCCGGCCTCGTGGCACGTGCCCACGGCAAGGGGGTGGGATTGAGTCATCCCTAAAGGTACGTTCCCTTTACGCRCCTCTACGCACCACTCGGAGCGCCCTCCGGTACTGAGCCCCGGCCCCGCCCTCGGYCCCCGCTCGGTCTCCTCACGGATCTGGCCCCGCCCCCGTCGCCCACCGTCCAATCCAAGCCCCCGTCTCATCAACACCCCCGGGCCGGCCCGAAACCCCGCAACTGATTGGTCGCCGCCTTGTTATTGGGCGGGAGCCCGAGGCTTCCTCGGGATTGGTGACTTTGTGCCATGTTGCAGGAAAACCATGGCGCCGAGGCGGCTGCTGCGTTCCGATTGCCTGACGGTCACGTCTATCTCTCAAACACCGTAGCTGATTGGTTCTTCTGCGCCTGGGGGCGGGCCTCCGCYGGAGGCGGAAGCGGCGGCAGCGCGTTCCGGTGCTGAGGTGGCACGCTGGGAGCGGTTTGGCGGCGGCGGGGCTGGCGGGGGCTCCTCGGCAGGTGAGAGCCGCCCCTCGGTGCTGACACCCCCGCCGTGCTGCAGGTCAGTGCCTCCCCTCGCCCTCGGTGCTGTCCGCCTGCCATGTGCGGTCCGCGGATTCTGCCGCCCGGGCTCCTTTCGTGGCCCTTCGCTGTCAGAGCGGGTTCGCTGCTCCCTGGGTCGCCGACCGTAAGGAGCAATGGGCCGGGCCGAGCTGGTGGGGCGGGCCTCTCCTCCTGCTCCGGGCTTTGCGGCCCGGCCCAGCTCTACCCCCGCCGGTGGGACGCCGCCGGCGGTGCCTCCAGGTACCGGGAGCGCAGCCCGGCCGGGGAAGGTTCGCACTCAGCGGGGCCCGCCGGAGGTGTGCGGTCCGGTAAATTTGCGGGGCTGCTGGGGCCCGTCGGCGCTGCCCGCCGCCCGTCGTAGAGGCTGGAGCGCGGCATTCCTCCCGGCGCGGCATTCCCGTTTTCCCCGGCGCTCCTGGTTTCTCTCGGAACCTTTCTGTACGGTGCGAAAAGTTTGGGTCAGGGCCTGTGCGCAGCAGTAGAGCCTTTAATGGGTGTTTGGTTTTAAACGAAGGGAAATGCAAGTAATTAATGTCATTTATGTATAGTCAACTTACAATAGAAGAAAGTAGGGAAGAACACTGTCARGTCTTTCTTTGCTATGAGAAATGCCTGGATTTATACCCTGCATGCTGCAGACTGTGCAGACTACCAGTGGGCTTAGGCTGTTTGGGTCAGGGATGTGTATTTCAGAGGAAAGGAGCCTCCTTCAAATCACTGGTGGTCCCAGTGTTCAAAGTAAAGTCTCCCCAGCAAAAATTCATTAGTCATAAGAATGCTGAGTAAAAGGTTATTTTTCACTACAGCTAGAATGTAGAGGGTCCTGAGCACAGCGAGGGTCCTTGCACAGTGCTGTTCATTAGAGAGATGGGAATCCATATGCTAGTGTAAGCCTGGGAGAGCACCAATCTTGTCACTTGAGAGGTGCACTGTTTGCTTTATTGGGGTGAGGAAGTGGAATGCAGAATGACCTCTGTCCTTTGGTGTTTGTGGGGAAACTGATGGGCATTGTATAACACCAGGATATTCCTGCCCCAAGTCCTCGAGGCTAATGCATGGGACGGCCACCACCCTCTGCGTAGACTGTTGGCTTTGGAATAGAATTTAAAGCCATGTTATGCTTGTTCCTGGACTTGTTCTTGGGGAGGGGTCAAAGAGAGCACAGCCAGGCTCTTTACAGTGGTGTCTGGTTACAGGATGACAGGCCGTGACCTGAGCCACAGGAGATTACCTTGATCGTCAGGAAATGCTTTTTCGCTGAGTGGGTTACTGATCACTGGCACAGGTTGTGAAGCCYCTAACCTTGGAGATATTTGGAAGCTTCCTGCACAGCCATCCTGGATGACTAGCTCTGGGTGGCCCGTTTGGAGCTTAGACCAGATGAGCTAYTAACTTCAGCCAGTCTGTGTTTCTTTTATAAGATTCTCCTTGAGTCTTTTATTTGTTGTCCTTCACTGAATTTTCGTTGACAAATTCCTACTTCTTTTTCCGGGGAGCCCAGAACTGGACACATTACTCCAGATGTGGCCTCACCAGTGCCCAGTGGAGAGGAAGGATCACCTTCCTCCTGACAATGCTCCCAATGCAGCTCAGCATGCTCCTTGCCTTTGTCATGAGGGTACATTGATGACTTAGATCAGTTGTCCATCACGATCCCCAGCCTCTTTCTGCAGTGCTGCTTTCAGGGATGTGTTCTGACAGATGCTATCCAGAGTAGTGGCACACCTAGGCCCATGTTTTCCCTGTTTCCCCTACATAGACAGCAAACTTGTTGCTGTTTATAGATTTGTCAGATAACTTTTTGTTCCCTATTCRCATCCCTTGCCATATTCAGCTGACCTGAGAATATAATTTAAAAGTAAAATCAAAAGACATGAATCTCTAAGACTTGAGTTCACGTTATTAAAGTCCGCAACTGTGCGAATAGCTGCAGATGGTTCCTCTGTGTTTTGAGGAGACCAACTGTGAGCCAAACCCAGCAAGGCTTATTAGCTTGAGTGCACTATCAGGTTAATATGGACAAAGGCCAAGGAATATTTTCCCAACCCAGATATGCACGCTCRAAATTGTAATGCCTGTAGCGTGCAGATATGTGCTGAGCCCCACGCAGATACCTACCTAGATTCTGCTTCTTTTTTGTATTTCTAAATTTCTCTACTCCCAAACAGAGCAGACTTTTCATTTTTATGCTAATTGCAAGTGTCTGACTAACAACCCTGTACTGTGTAGGATGGGCTTATTTCTTTACTATGGAATAATTTATTTTTCTCTTCTTTTTTTGTTCTTTTTTGCTTTTCTCTCCATCAAAAGTCTTGGTTCCTGCAACCTGTCAGTACTCAAGAGATGAAAAGGAATGGCATGAAAGACCTGTGTGTGACAGCTCTACCTTGGAAACCTCACTACTGAACCAGCAGACTTATGAGCTCCTTAGAGCACAAAGCAGGTTCGTGCTCACGTGCCCTTCTCTGCTATTGATGCGTTGTCGCGTTTTCTGCTTCTGCARAATCAGGTCACTGCTACAGAAAAGTAGTGCACTGCTCGTCTACAGTATCAGTATTTTCACACGTTTAAGTGGCAATCTATGACAAAGGATTTGCTTAGTTAGTAAGACTAACCTCGTTAGTAAGACTAACGAGGTCACAAATGAGTGGATCTGTGTAGCCAGCTTCAGAAGCCTGCTTCTAGTGAGACATCTTGTCATATTAAAAGATTCCATTTGATGAAGATAATGGTAATAATGTATACTTATCTTATAGCTAATGTGACTTTGCCTAGTCTCAGCTTGCATTACTGGAGCTTCTGTAATTGTATGAATGATTTTGTTATTTGCGGGCATAGACAGTTCTGTGGCCTTTCTGTTCACAGATGTCAAATGTCACATGTGAACTCTTTTTATAGAACACTAGAATGACGATTCTGTGATTCTTAAGGGACTTTGGGAGTTCAGTTGGTCAAATCCTTTGCTCTTAGCRTGATATCTAACATCAAAAATCTTGGTTAATAATGGAGCATTTAATTTGCTTCTCTCCCCAAAATTACAAGTTCTGTGTTGCTGGCTGGTACTACTGCATGTTTTTTGGTTCTTCATTTGCACTTGCTGCATTAGTTTGGCTCCCGAATTTCAAGGAAAGGAAAGAAGGTACGCTAAGCAGCAGCCAGGGAACGTACGTCCTCTCCGGACTATTCCCCTATGTCAGGGTCCTGTCCTGTCCCGTATGTGACGTGCAGAGGTTTCATCATCTCTCCGATGTGACACACTTTCATCTGTTTGGCAAACGTCAAGGTTCGCTCCATTATTTCTACTACTTATTATCAGAAGGCTGATTTTATGTTACAAGCCATGTTTAGGCTGTAGAAAAATTACTTCAATTAACAATCACCCTTCTCTTCAGTAAATTGAACAGATCATGCTTCTGTAATGTCATTGTTAAGAAAGATCAAGCATGAACTATGAGGACGACTTAGCATCCAGTATAAAAATGTATTTTTCAATCATACATGTAGAACAGTGAAGGAATTTTCATGTGTTTTGACACCAGCACATCCTCTGCTTTTACGTTCAGAAGGTCCGGTTGCTCCTGTTTAATGTGGCCTTTTTTTTTTTTTTTTTCCCTGAGCTTTTACTTTGACTTTTCTCTCTTGGCAAAGCAGATGAATTCCCTGCAAGCCTGATCACCAACTGCTGTAACATTAAAGATCAGCATGATGGAGCTTATTCTTCATAGCAGTTTTGACTCTGCAACTGTGTTCTGACTCTTGGTTTTGTTTTAGGCTCAAGATGCTGAGCCGATTGTCAGGTTTTACAAATACAGTTTTACAAGAGCCGTCCGGGGAGAATCTAGATGCAGTTACTGAACCCTCTGTTGCTGTAAGTACAGTGTTGTCTAAAGATTTTCAGATCTTTTTGACAATTACTTTGGGAAGTCTGGTTCGTTAGACTGCTGTGAAAACTGTCTTCTGCTTCTTCCTTGCTGAGCACTAGACTGAGCTGTCATTCCACTCTGCTTTTCTTCTACTCCTCACCTCTAAAGTCAGCATTTCTGTCAGGCAGACCATAATCTCTTCAGTTTCCACATCTCAAGGTGATCCTAGGAAACAACTAGAATTAGGGTGAAGAAGGACTTCTAGGAGTACTAGTGATTCTGTGTAGCAGAAGGGGAAGCTCTGCGTGGTTGGGTAACAGTGGAATGCTTCATCTCTATGCTGCCCCTTGGTATTGGGACAGTGGATATTGTGTGAGGGTGCCTCTTGTTTCAGATTGTTCATGTGGTGCTCAGCAAGGTACTCTTTGTTGTGTATTGGCTTACGGGTTCTCTGAGCTTTCCTTCTGGTTTCACCTAACTGTATATTTCCACAGGCTCCATGAAATGCCTGCAGGGAGCAGAGTGCAGCATTTAAGAGTGGAGCTGAAGATACCATGTGAATGCTCCGCTGCAGGCTGTTTATAGACGTTTTCCTTCAGACACTCATTTTGTTGTTTCCAGGTACGAGCTTTGGAGTCAGAAGCAGAAAACATGGAGGAGGCCCATGAGAAGCTGTTGGAGCGCCTAGCCCAAACGGAAAAGCTAGTTGTTCAGCTGAAGGATTTGATTAGAGAAAAGGATGCTCTGCTCCAGGAAAAGGACACWGTACTCAAGGTACCATTTCTTTCTCTGGGGATTGAGAGTAAAGTGCTGCTTCAGTTTTCTGTGCAATCCAGTCTCTAGTTTTTTTGGTTTTTTTTAACATGAGATGCCTGCATGACTGATGGCATAAATTCCAGAGAGTTATTGGAATTTGAAGAATGGACCCTAACCCAAGAGATGTAGGATAGCTTCTGGTACCTTGATTTAGTCTAGAGTAGATAGGTTACATCCAAGTTATGCAGCATTTTGTCTCGGAGCTCCTTGAGGCCCATGTGGATTACCAGTGGTTTTAATAAATACTGTATCTTGTTTGAGGTTGTCCTTTCCCTGCTTCAGAGTGTTTGACACAGAGTAGGCTGTGCTGCGCCCATCCGGCAGTCCAGTGGTTTTATGGCACATTCCCAAAGGTTTGTGTTGCCTACCCTGAGGTCTGGTGGGAGTGCAGTAACTTGAGATTGTTCTGAGGGACTGCATCTAGCAGAGGAAGTCTAACTGAAACTHCACTGCTGGGTGAAGTCCCTGAGTGCTCTGACCCTTGAAAGAAGGTGCTGGGGTAGAAACCACAGTTTTGATATGTGTAGTATTTCAGAATAAATTTGATTTGCCGTTGTGCTTTAAATAGTGCAGTTACTCAGGAGGCAGAGTTAAACAGAGTATGGCAGACTGACAAGTTGTGTAGCTTTTCAAAGTGCTGCTTCTTAGGTAAGAGCCCTGGAGTCTGAGGTGCAGTCAGTTTGTGTCCTTCTCTTACAGAAAGAACGAGAGGCTGCGGATGTGAAGCTGATGAAACTTAAACTTCAAGCCAAAGCCAAACTGGCCTCTCTGAACAAACGCATTGAGGAGCTGACGGAGAAAGGATCACCGCTGTCTACGCAGGCCTCGGCAGAAGAGCTGGAGTATCCCAAGGTTGGGAGAACGAGTCTGCTTGAAAGATGTAGCTTCTGTTGATAACCTGGTACTGCCTGATGTTTCAGGTCACAGGGAGCCAGCGGTTCCTATTTATTGTACTAGCAGGATTCTCGTGGTTCCAGCAAGGATGTCTGTGCCTGTACTGTAGGAAACCTATCTATCCAGCTTCTTTGTACTGTAGATGCCCTTGGAGTACTCCACTTGATCTCCTCAAGGGCATGAGCTRTTTTCCCTTTGCATAGCTTTGGTAAGCGATTGTGGCCAAGCTCTTTCCTGCAGAAATCGTGTGTCTATCTGAGCTATGAGTTTCAAAGTGTTACCTGTCATGTCAGTACAGCAAAGCTTGGCTGGAGTACAAGAACAAAGAGGTAAGGAGGTAATTGAAACTGGAAGGCAGTATCTTAAATATTAAAAAAAAAAAAAAATCCAGTCGTGTAGCTTCCTAAGCCACCATAAAGTTTTATGGTTGACAAACGGTAATCATGTAGCGCTAGGTAAAAACTGAGGGGAAAGTTTCCGCTATGAAGACATTAAATAGAAGCTCCCACTGGAGCTGGTAATTTTTGAAAACTTAGTGTTGTTCTGCTGATCACGTGGTTTTCCTTAAAAAGTTGGTAATATTGCACAAGGAGAATGGGATAGAAGTCCAAAATGGTTTCCAGACATCAAATGATGTTMACTAAACCAGAGAGAACATAAAGGTTATTTCAGACATTGAAAAAAAATTAAGATATTATAGGAAACAATAAAAGGTGCGTGTGAGAGATGTCAGATGAGAGGTGACTACCAGCAAAGACTGGTTCTATGACTTGTACTAACTATTTTTTATTAAGAGCATCATGAAATCGTAGAAATGTGCTTCTGCAATTCCCAATACCAACTTGAGAATCTTTCTGAATGCAAAGCGTCATCTGGTTTCATACATGAAAAATTGGATGATCTCAGGGATTGACGTAGTAGAAAAATAAAGCGAAATTTAACAGGTGCACACTCAAGCATTTCTGATGTCATGACACTGTATACCTCAAGGCCATGAACAACATTCCCTGGCTGCAGATGCCAGTGGAGATCGTGAAGGCTGTTTAGCTGTGTCACTTTACATTGCTGTCCTGGTGCTGAGGCTCTTTTTAAGTTTTTCTATATGCAGCATGTGCGTATGCTGTTATATGACTCGTGTAGACTTGCTGTGGAAGGCTGGTGAGAGTTCTTGCTTCAAAATTCAAATTTAGCAGTTGAAGAGGGCAAAATGAGAGAAAGCTTATCATCAGTTTATTGGTGCAATATAGATTTTTAAAAGAGGCTTTARCTTTTTAATATAATGTTCTAGCTATTCTACTGAGAGTGGCAAGACCTTGTGTGGAGTGTTGTCATGTTCTGCTTACTTGGAATCAGGAAAGATAAATTCTGAGAGCAGCAAGAGACTTGTTCTCCCATCATGTTAGTAGTTGCTCTTGGGAGACACTCAAATAGCTTGGTTATTTAGYCAACCAAAGTCGGGGAGGAAATGTCATTTCTTTCTACAGTTGTATGAAGAAGGTGAGCGTCAGGAAAGTGGGAGAGCTGTTAAAGTGAAAGGACAGTGCAAGTGAATGGATGAATGTAAATTACGCCTTAAGAAAAATGGCCTTCTAATCGGAGGAATGAAGGCTTGAGTCAATCTCCAGTGGACACSGTATGGACCTCAGCCTTATTTGGTTTCGGTTGGAACATGGTTTGAGTGAAATTACGTTAGGATACTTACCTGCGGTAACCCATATTTGACCCGGAAATCGGTTTCTAGATTCTTTCTTGCAAAGTTAGACCTCCTGAGTCCTTTATTTACACTTATTTCTCCAAGTAGATGCTGTCTCGAGTAATGGAGTTATTTCCTAGACTATTACCGTGCCATCTGATTGTGAAAATTCGAGGTTGGGGTTAGGGTTGCACGTTGTGCTGAAATACCGAACGTTAGCAAAGGGCTGGTTTTTTTCCTCTCTATGATATGGGCCCCATGGGAAAGCTGTATTTTAAATATCTAATTAGTACTATTACTTTCTGGGCAGAGTGCCTTACATTGAGAAGAATGGAAGCATCACCTTATCTCTTTCTATCAGATAGTATTTGTGCACAGAACAACTGAGTCTCCTCTCAAATTTTAAATGGGTAAAGATAAATTATGTTCAGATATAAGAGCTTATACGTTTCATAAAAACATAATATTTGAAAGCTTGAGCTCGGAAACTTTGTGGCTGCGCTACTGTCCTTAATTGTGGCACTCCATGTAACGGCTGATGTAAGAGGCTTTTCTAAATCCAACTGGAAATATCGATCCTGAAAGCTAATTACAAGTAAGAAAACTAATCCACCCATCTTACCCCCTTGCAACTGCCCCAGCCTTATACATTATGTATATTCCTGGCTTCTTAGAGCTTCCTGCATTTCTGTTCTTTATTTTACTGTCCTATTCTATTTCTAAACTTAAGTGCAATTAAAGCTTCCTTGTCTCACTGTTCTACCTACTGCCAAAGGCCTTCTGTGTAGGTGAAACATCTTTTGAGGAACAGTAACCTCCTATTCTTATTACACTGATTTATAATTTTAATAATAATAACCCTTCATAATTTTTTTCTGAATGGGTTTAGGGACATAAATACTCTGTAGAATTCCCGTGTTATTGATGGTCTTTGACCAATACCTGTCACAAATAAAATGAAAGAGATGCATTTTGTATATATTCAGTACAAAAATAGCCAGCACTGAGCGATCACAGTCGCTGGAAGTGCTGAGATGAGAAGGTAGAGCGAGGTTGTCTGCTCAGTGACAGGTGTGAAGGGAGAGCTGTGCTTCAGGGGCCTGCCTTCACCCAGGTGGTTGAGAGACAGAAGAGTGCAGATGTAGTGCCCTGGGTTGTCYGAGTAGACATGGCCTAAGCATGTGTTTTATGTGAAAAGTTGTTTACATTTCATGGTCATAAGTAGAGGATTTAAGTGCTTCAGAGTGGACTAGAGCTGATGATTGTTTGCCTGTTCCCTTTTGCGTACATCTAATAAGTTCATTGCTATTAATCCTGTAGCTTAAAGAGATTTCTGTGCCTATTTTCTGTAGTTTAGAATGTCTGCCCCTTCATCACATGGAGAATATTCTTCTGTAGCTAATTAAGAAATGTTTTTATTTCTGGTATTAGAGAAATCTTTGATGTTAAAATGCCTCACAAATCAGGGTAGTCATATCATAAATTACGTATTATAATGTATTTAATAATCTAATTTGCCTTAGTTTATATATGGAACTGTCATGGACAGTTAGCCATTCCAAGTGCTTTGATGCTTCCCATCCCTAAAGGCATCTTGTGCATATCGACACAGAAACGGGGAAGATCGTTACTTAACATAGGACAACTTCATTTAAAGAAAGAAAAGAAATGTAAAGTTAATAAATTAAGCAATGTAGTGGAAATAAGCATCTGATTAGGAGTCAAGAGGGTTGCAGTATGCAGGGGAATGCAGTAGCATTGTAGTGTATTTTAAAAATTAATTAGTTCATTAAATGGATTAATCAGTAATACTGATAAGTTTACTTTCTACTATTTCTCTTCTTGCTACTTGTTTCCTCTTGCAGTGTAAGAAAAATGAAAATGCAAGTGAAGGGCACAGAAAGGAAGTGGAAGTACTGAAAGAGCAGCTCAGGGAGCAAGAGGAGACCATTCAGGACCTGAAGAAACAGCTGGCTCTAGCCAAAGTGAATCTGAAAGATGCTGAAATCAAGTATGCAACACAGGTACAGAATTTCTTTTCTATTCATCAGTCTGTATTTCCCACCTCACCTCTCAGATTGGTGTGATAGAGTAGAACAGTGCTTTACACAGCTGGTCTTCAGTTCCCTTACCTCAATTTTTTCAGTTTTGTTTCTCCTCAAATCACCTAGATCCATCAATTTCACTGCCTTTGGTTCCTCCTCTAAACATTCCATAAGTCTTTCACAATCCCCAAATGATCTTCACCTGCCCCTATTCTCTACCCCCCAGGCCAGAACCACCCTTGGTGCAAAAGGTACTCTGCAGGTAAGAGATGGGTGTCACCCTTGGACAATGGGACTGATGGCTCTCTGAGGATGGGGGAAACAGTCCCTGAAAGGACCTGGACAGGGTGTCTCTTCCTCTAAATCAGAATTTGGATTCTTCCCTGTCCACCCTTGCTGTTCCGTGATGGGATCTGCAGTAGCTGGGGCAGAGTGTTCTTCYAGCTGCCAGGCCTGCCATCGCCTGCCTGCATTCTGCTGTGGGTGTGCATAGCAGCTGCTTATCACAGAATGCAACAGCTTTAATGTTACATTGTAATTATATATGGAAGGATTTTTGTTAATACTCTCAATTGCACTTTTATCTTTTGAACTGTGAATTGGGCTGCATCTTATATATCCTACCAAACCCCAGAAGTTTTATGAACTGGTAATTATATAGTAATCATACATTTTATTATTCTGCATATTTGTAGATGAAATTCTATGCTTTCTGGGATCTGAATTATTATCAGTTATTATGTTAGTAGGATGAAGATGAAGACACCAGGTAATAAAATACCATTTGACCAAGGTGATATATGGGACTGTCAAGCTGGAAACTCGTCGCACACTCAGTATGCTGGTGCATGTTGAAAGCAAGCCTTGGGTGTCTGTCAGGTTCATAACCTTGTTGATTTGTTTTTATTTTGTGGCTTATGTTTTCAGCTGAGCTCCCTGCAGGAAGTGATTCAGGAGAAGGATGCTCTCCTGGAAGAGCATGTGCACCAGCATCAAGCTGAATTGCTCAAGATGGTGGTCCAGTCAGATCTGGAAGCAATGATGCAACAGGTATATTTGATATAATATTTGTATCATGGGAGAAGGAAGGAAAAGGCATTTTACCAGAAGACACCCTGAAAGRACAGTTCTCATTAAAGTAACTCAGAAGGGGTAAGAAGAAGGATGCTTTGGTTGTTGGGAGTTTCTGGAATGCTGGTTGGGACTTTTGAATCCTTCAAGCTGCAGGTTTGCTATTAGTAGAAGAGAAAGAACAATTGAAAAAAGTATGGTTATTGTTTTCCAGTTCCCTACTCACGAAGCAACGTGAGCTCCTCCTACTGCACCAGGGCTCCAGAACTGGTGTCAACAAAAAATGAAGTCATTCAGGCTATTRAAGTAACTGTTACACAAACTAGGTGTATGGGTGAAACATGGGAATCTAGACTTACATTAGCCTCCCCAATACTGGAATAGCCTTGTCTCTCTCACAGAACGTATGCACGCTCCAGAGAAAGCTTGAGGAGCGGGAAGCGGCTCTGTTAGGACAAACTCAGCTGGTAGAACTGCTGCAGCAGGAGTTACGCGCTGCTGAGAAACAAAACCAGGTACCCGGTCGTGCTTTTTATTGCTTTACTCTGTGTCCATATTGGTGGTGGATGGGGCCTTTGTCAGTAGCTCGGAAGTCACCTGATTAGGGATTTTTTGGCAACAGGTTTCCATCATGAAATCAAYTGGGGCCTCCCTCCAGTCAGGTGTTAGAGCTGCAGGTCTGTGGGCACAGCTTACAGCAGGTGCAGCCAGAGAATGGGGTTCTGCAGCTGCCGGTTCTAATGATCCAGGTTCTGGGCAGTTGGACAGGGTCTACATCTATCTATACCCATAATGCTGACTGTACTTTCAAAGCCAGATACGTAAACCTTTGCCGAACAGAAGTGCGTARCGCAATGCTGCTGTAGCCTCAGTGTTTCTGACCTGTGGTATCCAGGCCATATCAGAGCAGAAACAGATACGCTTTGGTATGTCTTGCTGCGAACTTGTTTATATGGTGACACAACTTGTGGTGTGGGATTGGTTCTCACTTCATCAATTTAGAGTGCGAAGAGAATKAGATTAAGTCTGTGCATATGTGACTGTATATGCATGGAGACAGGATTAAGTACACAGCCTCTTAAAAGCTTGATTTGCAGATAGAGGATTAGTGTATTTTTCGTTTTCCTATTATCTGAACTTCTGAAAATTCCCCATCCCTTTAGAAGAGACTTACGCTGAATCAGTCTCATATCTGTAGGCTTCTTGSTCACCAGCCAGTCTAATGCTGAACCTCACTTGGATTATTTTTACGCACTTGTGCTCCACATATTTTTTTTTTCCTGTATGTCCTAGCCAGGGACCATACTGAGTCCTCTTATTACCAGAAAGAGGTAAAGAACCTCAGTGAGGTTCTCACTACTGACCGCATTGCTTAGCAGGGTGTATCATGGAGTGGTGGCGTGGATATCTTCTTATATGGTTGTTGGGCTCTCCTGACTCCTCCTTGGTGTCTTTGACTTCCCTCATTCCCCACATTCGGTGGTCTGAAGAAGACCTCACAAGCTTGAGGCCATGGGGCTGAAGTTTCTCTTCCTACCCACAAAGTAAAAGGCGCTCCTCATCAGACTCTTCCTGAAATTAGCTATGCTGACCATCTACGGCAMCAGGAAGAGGAAGTTTGACAATGGCAGTTTGGGCAAGTTAAGGTCTGTTTCTGTCTCTTGGTCGCCTTAAATCTCTGGTCAGTGTTGACCAGCCTTCTGAGATCTTTCTTAAAACAGTGGGTTCTGTGTGGAACCCTCTGTTACCTCCAGACTCACGTTTCAGCATTCCCCTTTCACATACACACTTTTGTCCTGTGGAAAAAAAAAAAAAAAGTTTTTTTAAATTCTACACTGTAATTGTTGAGTTCTCCCTCATTTGTTGTAGCTCTTCCTCCCCTTTCTGGAAAGGTTGCTTTCTTCTAAAAGAGAACTCCTGGCCATTGCTCTATTGCTTCTTTCCTCTAAATTCCCCTCCTCTAAATCAGGACTTATCTTTTCTTTACCACAGTGATGAGGAGCTGCTTCTCTCAGCACTGCTTTCTTAAAATTTCTAAATAGTGGGGCAGTTTATTTCTAACAAGTAGGAATTACTGACGTTTGTTTCCTCCTTTTCTTAAATACTCAGGTATTTGAGGAAAACCTTAAAATATCATTCTGGTCCTTTGCTTTGTCAAGGTATTTAACTAGTTGAGAGATAAATTAATTTCTGTATCATTTTACAGAAACTCCTAGATCAGTGCCAGAAGAATGAAGTGGATCTAGGCTCCTTGAGAGATGTGCTGGAAGTGGAGAGACAGGGATCTCRGGATCTCAGGGAGAAGATGGAGCTGGAAGTAGCTGAGAGGAAGCTGTCTTCCCATTGCTTGCAGGTGGAGATGCAGCATCTCTCAGAACAGCTGGAGGAGGCAAGAAGAGCACAAGCTGAACTAGAGGAGAAGTATAAAGACCTGGAACAGGAGCACAGGCTGGAGGTGGAAGAGAAAAGCCGACTGATCGGTTGTCTTAAGGTGGCCGAGCAGGAGCTGCGATGTGGCCATGCCGCCCATGGAGCTGAGAAGGACCAGCTGAAGCAGGATGTTGGCCAGCTCTTGGTGCCATCTGTGGAACATGGAGCTACAACACGTGGACCACTGGGTGAGCAAGCATGGCAGTTAGGTGGAGCAGGTTCTCAGGAGGCTGAGAATCATTGGGTTGCCTCCTCTTTGGCTTAGTTTTTATAACAGCCCATAAGAATGGCTTGATATAACAGTTCCTGACTGCATGGGGACACAGGAGTGGTGGTGCTGTCTCAAGCTAGGCGGTTCTAGTTCGATCCCACCATTCTGTCCTTGGCAGCTGCAAGAAGAGCGAAAGCACGGGGCAGTGTATACGGTGCTTTCCTTGTCCAGCCTCTTGTCTTTTGAGAATTAAGGCTTTCTTGTGCTGGATGTATTTTTTAATTGATTTTATTGATTTGTTGGATTTTTTCCATTATCTTATGCAAGTCCTTTTTAGATATGCCACATTCTTCACAGCCTGAATTTCTACTGAAATTGTAAGTAAAACAACCGAGAAAAGCAAACTGTACCGTTTTCCCCATAGACCTGTGTTAGAAATAATGACATTGATCTTGCCTCAAKGTCTTATTTCAAATTGATTTTCATCCAGCCCCTTTTTGACCCAAAGCTGAAAGAGTGACCAAGAGATAAGGGATTTCCTAAACTATTGTGGATGTGTGTAAAATGGATGTAGTTCGGCAAGAAAGACCACACACCTTAACTCCCCTTTTTTCCCTCTGTCAGATCAACTTGTACAGAAATCTGAAGAATTTGTCTGCTGTCAGAATGAGCTGAAATCCCAGTCACAAATSCATGTCTCTGAAGTGAACCAGCAGGTGTGATATTTTCATATGGTTCTCATTCATTTTTTCTGGTGTATTTAGAAACTAAAGCCAAATTAAATGTCTAGAAATCCTTTTTTTTTTTTTATCATACATTGCTTGAGAAAGGCTTTCAGTAATCCTCTCAGTTGATGGGCAGACGTATGACTATAGAAGCCTGGAAAGAAGTAGGAGTCAGTTTGAGTAATTGAAAAGTTGATTGCCAAATTTATTTTTTTTAATTTAACCACATAATCAAAGACTAATATGTATTTATAAATGGTATTAAATTTTATCTTTCTCACCTCCATCCAGTTTAAACAGGATGATTCAACTTCACAGGAAAAAATAATAGATCAGGAAGACCAGAATGAGGCTTCATTCCTACCCACAGAAAACATGGAAAGACAGAAGACAGAAGGTTGTATGATTACCTTACCTGTTTTAATATTCTTTAAATATGTAAAAATCATACTAAAATTAGTTTGTACAAAATAAAATATATCCGAAGTGGTAGCTTTCCCCAGTACGAAATGCTGCCAATCTGCAGGTGGTACTTCACGGGGGGAGTATTTTTGATAGCTTTTGCTGAAACAGTAAGGGGCCCATATATGTGCCACATATAGAAAAGCCCAGACAATTACGTAGGTTTTGAGTGTCTGGTCACGGAGACTGGTAGCAGCAATATCACAACTCTATCAGAATTATATATAAAACAGTGGATTCCCTCATGCGTTTACTTTAGCATCTGGTGCACTATGACAATAGGCTGTCTTGATTTTTGAGAAGTAGATTCCTTTTGCTTCCTGTCATTCAAAGATAGAACCTCTTTGTAAGAATTCTGGTGGGGAAATAATCACCAATAAACTGTATTCCTACAGTCCTAGAATATCTTCTTTCTCTTTTTTTTTCCCTCATGGTCTTGCAGATGCAGGTCCTTAATAGGCTTCAAGACATTGTTTAGAATCGTGGCATGGTTTGTGTTGGATGGAACGCATAAAGATCATCTGGTCCATCCCCCCTGCCCTGAGCAGGGACATCCTTCACTGGATCAGGTTGCCCCATCCAACTTGACCTTGAACATGTCATGCCCAGCGATGKGGCAACTGACAGCTTCTCTGGGCAACCCGGAGGGAAGCAGCCCTCTTGAAAGGCTGCAGTAAGGCCTCTCTGGAGCCTTTCTTGTCCAGGCTGAACAACCACAACTCTCTCATCAGCCTTTCTTCATGGGAGATACATGTTCCAGCCCGCTGAAAATTTTTGTGTTTTCTCTGCACTCACTCCAATAGATCCACATCTGTCTCGTACAGGGGTACCCCGGAACTGGACACAGTGCTCCGAGTCAGGTCTCACGAAAGCAGAGAAGAGGGTGAGAATTGTCTCCTTCAACCTGCTGCCCACACCTCTTGTAGTATAGCCCAGGATATGATTGGCTTTCAGGGCTGCAGGCACACACTGCCAGCTCCTGTCCAATTTTTAGTTCACCAGAATCCCAAAGTCTTCCTCTGTAGCCTGTTTTCAGTCCATTCACACCGCAGTCTGTGGGATTGCCCCAGCCCAGGTGTAGGGCCTTGCACTTAGCCTTATTAAACCTTGCTCTGCGCAAGGGCCGCGTGGCTGCATTCCTCAAGCTTCTCCAGGTCCCTCTGGATGGCATCACGTCCCTCCAGCAAAATTGACCACTCAGCTTGGTGTTACCTACGGGTGTGCCAAGGGTGCACTCCATCCCGCTGTCTCTGTCAGCAGTTAAAAGACACTAAATAGTACCTGTCTCAAGATGGACTTTTGCAGGAGCTGATTCCCACTTGGACGTTGAGCCGTTAACTGCGACTCTTTGCGTGCGGCCACGCAGCCAGTTCCTTACCCCACCTAACAGTCCACCTGTCGAACCCGTATCTCAGCTATTTAGTAGCAAGGGTGCTGGGAGGGCCGTATCAAAGACCTTACAGAAATACAGCTTTCAGTCTGATACCATGTCCCAAGTTACAACTGARTATATCCAAATGCACCTGGAAAACTTCAATCAAGTTTCTTAAAAAGCAGCTCCTCCCTCTAMTGAAAGGAATTCCACCTGAAAAATGCTTTGACTCAGAGCTTCACTGTCATGTTCCTTAAAATGTCTTTGCCAGTGCATGTTTAGATGCAGGTTTACTTCAAAACAAGCTTTTGTTGTTGCAATTCTCTTTCCAGTGGATGTGTTGAACACTTGATTATTGACATTTTTTCAGATCTTAAACACTGGAAGATGTAATTTCTTTAAAAAACACCAAAATATTAAATGAAACATAAACAAATCATAATATTTTAACTCTGCTCTATAGGTTCTAAATACTTTGTTACTCCTTTTTTTCCCATGAGTTTGTCTGTCTTATTTAAAGTGGGATGCCTAAAACTGCCCACTGTAATCCATTCCATAACTCRAATAGAATGAAATAAGGATTTATAGGTATTTGCCTTATATTTTGCAAATTTTTATGCCTTTTCAGCAGAACTCAACAAGTGCCTTCAAATTTCAAGCTGTTGTCATTTGAAATGTAAAAATTCTTGAAATCTTTGTACACTCTTTTCATTTCCATGGGYTTAGCGGTGCATTGTATCAGAAATGTGTTACTCTCTTTACATCCACATTGATTCCCTGAACTTTTCTTGAGGCAGCTCTTTGAGTGATTGATCTTGCTGTGTCAGGGAACAYTGTATTAGTTATGAGGCTTTCTCTAGTTCAGTCGGTGGAAAGTATAGTATGAATCAATAAAGGAAAGCCATTATCACAGAAAACACAGACTGTCTTCCAGTTGTTAAAATTCACAAAACTGATTCATCTGAGCTTCCTCAACTTCCATAATATTTAGCAAATACAGTTTTGTATAATCAATTGTATGTAGAAAAATGTTTAAAGGGGTACCGAAGAAAACTTTGTACTGTATATTGATGGTAGGTGTGTCTTCTCTGCATGCTCAGAAGTGAAAAGTACAGAAATTCATACCCCCAAGAGAACTGTTTAACTTGGTCCTGGATTTTATTTTGCATACGTATTAACGTATTTTTCATACCATCGTTGGAGTTAACATGTTCACAGAAATGGGGCCTGKTTTTTAATGCTTCTAAGTTGGTATTTCTGGGGAAGACATAGTATTTGTTGCTTTACTGGCTCCTGCGCTAAAAGGTTGAGACATCACCTAATAGCATTATTTAGAACTGAGATGAATTACAGAATGTGTTTTTCTTGTACATTTATAAGTTTCTCATTTTATTTTTTCAAAATTACATTTGAAACATTTTGCTACARTAGTTCCTTCTTTCCTCTTCTTTATAAATATGTCTCTTAAAACGTAAATCTCTATTAGCTGTCTTTCAGCATGTCTGTATGACAACAATTGTTCTTTTATAAAAGCTGCTTAAAACAGCATGTTATTTGTGTGGTTTGCCTCTAAAGGAAACAAACCCACGTTATCCAAAGACAGTATGTGTCTCCGCTACCTAAGTGTCATTAACAGCCACATGTCCTTTCTCTAAGGCTCCTGAAAGGATATCCTATTACTATCTAAAGCAGAGTCTTAATTTTCAAAGAWATTTCTTGTGTTTGAATGTTTCAGAAATACCGCATTTGCAACTTTTTCTCCAAGAGCCTCAGCAGGAAGCTGTGATGGTGACAGAAGATGCAAAACAGGTAATGATTAAGCAGTGAAATAAGCTAAAACTAAAATAGGTCAAGGAYTGGCCTTAAAACAGCTAAGCTGTCATGGTCTTTTCTATCAATCCTCTTTGGAAGATTGCTATTATTAACTGGATTAATGGTGAAAGACAGAAATAGCTTCCAAATGCTGGTTGCACTGTGTTCCTAACAGACTGTATTTCCCTTTGCTGGCTGTGTGGATTTGTTGTGTCCTTCATCCCCCCAATCCATATTTGTGCTATTTTCTGCCTCATGTGAGTTAGTTTTTCAGCAAAACCATGGGCTATGCTGAGACAGATCTCTGGAAAGACAATTTCAAAGGCTCAGCTGGCAGTATATAAGATGGACAGCTGCAGCTACAAGTGCAGTCAGGCTATTGTTGGGAAGCATGCAGAATTAGAAACCTGCTGCTTGGCTTTACACACAGSACAGGGAGGTAGATGAGGCCTCCGTGTATCTGTACTGAGGGTTCGCTGTGGAACCGGTTATTAGCTTGGAGCAAAGTCTGTCTCTTTGCAGCCTGCTCCGCTGGCCCATCCTGTCCACAGGGGGAAGGTTAATGCTGTGTTTTATCTAATACGTTCCTCTCTGTCAGTGGGTTTGTATATTACTGTGAGGTATTAAGGCAAAAGTTGGTATTTGGGACTCGGTGGAACCAGAGAAACACTTTGCATCATTCATCCTGCTTGACTCAGACCCTTACCTTCCAACTGCCTGTAGTCAAGCTGTGAGCTGTTAGATCAGTGGGAATATGCACACACCCACACTTGTAGTGTTTTCAAGGGCAGCTATAAGCATTTGAACTATTTTCTACTGCCCCTTTATAGACAGTGGAAAGAACATGTTCTTTAGCGTATGACTCACCTGGACCAAGGTGGTTAAAAATGAGTTGGTGAAAACAACCCTGGAATTGTCCATTTCAATGTCGTCATTATAAAAAGAGTCCAGCTAAATAGCTTGCATCTAAGTTTTTACACTTGCACCCCATTTGTGCATCCGACCCATGGCTTTAGGCCAAGTTATGTGGTTATCCAAATGCAGGTTAAGGAGATCTAGCAGTTAAAAGGTTCTTGTGGGGTTATTGTTTTGTTTGTGTGGTGGGGCCTGGCATACCTGTATTGGGAATACTCAAGCTTCTTTATTGGCTGGAGCAGTAAGGCATACACTGACAGACATGTGACTTCTCACCTCTGCTTGGGCATTCAGTGAAAGGTTATRATACTGTAGTTAGTCTCTTTGTAGTGGTAAAGATGGAAGTGAAATCATCTCATGGTGGGAAGGAAGTGATTTAAATCATTGCATCCATTGATATATTAATCTGGTGAGATATGTCTTATTCTATTGCTTAGCATCAAAACCAGTCTCTCTTTTTTATTATTATTTGTTTGTTTTCATTACGCTTCAGAGTTGTGTCCAAAGTTGGGACCAATAGGTTTTACTTRGAGCTTGGCAGAGCAGTAGGCAGCTAAGAGAGCTGTCTTCTCATACCAGGATCCTGGCTCAAAGCTCAGTGTTTTTTCTTCAACCTACAGAATAAGAATGGTGCTGAGGCAAAATTGCAAGACTCGAAGACTGTGGAAGCTCCAGCCTCTTATGTAGACTGCTCTTCTGCTTCTGCAGGTGAGGGCACCAAATAAGGCATGTGACAAGAAAAAGATGATAATCTACAGAAATAATTAAAAAATATTTACATGAGGTAGAGGAGAACATTCTAATGTGGGATGGGTAGGATATACCAGAAGAGAAGAAAGAAGTGGTTCCTAAGGTGAGAAAGAGAGGAGTGTTTGTAGGAGTGTGTTTGTAGACGCGAAGACTGATGTGTAAGGCACAGAAGACAATTAAGGTAAAATGAAGAACTGTGTTTTTCTCTGCTAGCCAGTAAATTTCTTTTTTTGTCTGGAATTAGTTCCTCACGCATCCCGCATGAAAAAAAAGCCAGTCAGACCAATCTGTTACCTGGTTCACTTGTCTCTTTGCTCTTCGTCCTTCTGCAGGGGTCAGAAGTGATGATGCCAGCAGGCAATGAACACAGGGAGTTGGCACAGAGCCATATTGCAGCTGCAGGGTCTTAATTTCTGGCTGGAGTTGAAGCACAACAGAATGTCTGTGCACTGCATAAACTCAGACTCCGGGTTGTTTTTGTTATGTGCTTGGTTTGCTGCATTTTTTGGTCTTTTCTCACCTTCTGTAGAAGCTCCGGTCCCATTTATTGTCCCTTCACTTACCTCCTGACTTTACCTGCAAGTTGTTACGCTGAAGGTGACGAGTGTACCTTTTATCACTAGGTATGCCAGGAGAGCTGGTGAATTCTGAAGTGCAAAAGCCTTTTGATGACACCTTCTTGCTCTTCGAGGTACTAATGTTGTCCAAAACCCTTTTGGTCTCAGTATTGTATGCATTTGTGGATATGAAAACTTTAATTTAGTTTAAAAGCCCCAAAGAGTTCGCTTTTTTTAACCTGCTGTAGCTTAAAGTGGTTGTTGCATCACAACAGCAGACTTTTTTAGAGTAGCTCTCCCTTAATGGTTCCCCATAAATTATTTGTGCCCTCCGCACTGATGAGCAGCCTTTACAACGCAGCATATTGACTTATTGGTGGGCTGTTGATATAAGTTTTCTGGGGACGGTTTTTGACTGCTTTCCTTTTGTCATCTGTTTTGGCAGATGGGAAGAAACCTTAAGATAGTTATTTGGAAAAAGCCAAGCGCTTCGTTCCAGGTGCTTTGTCTAGTGCTTTCACTTTGGACCTGGACACAGATTGGAATATGGGTTTCTATCCTTCTTCTTTGCCATGTTAAATGGTCAAATAGAATAGGGGACCAAACCTTCTTACTCAAAGACTATGACTAGGATGCCATGAAAATGTGGCTGGATGAGTACACTAGAGGCCTTGTGAGAATCACAGGAGAGCTTAAACATTTAGAGGTCATACTATGGTGTAATTAAGAGAGAAGGGGGGAAAAGACAATAGAAAGTTGCCCCTGTGATCTGATCCTGAAGCCAGAATCTTTCATGCTGCAACTTCAGAAAATGAAATTACCAGAAGTGACCAGAGAAGTCACAGAATCACAGACTAGTTGGGTTTGGAAGGGACCTCTGAACCCTGACATAGTCCACCTCCCGCTGCTGAGGCAGAGCCCCCTGTTATTAGTGAGGCTTCTATTTATGGCAGAAGCCAGYTTGAGAAAGCTACGGAAGTTACCGAATGTGGAAAGCAGTTGCTTCCAAAAGTGGCTCTTTCACAAGATTCAGAGGAAAAGTTATACTTGCTATTTTCTTTCAGGCAAGAACAGATGATTTTACCAATGGAAGCAAGCAGTTTACTGAGGGAAGTTGTCCACCCGGAATTCTAGAATATATTGCTGCAGAGAAACAGAAAGAGTTGTCGGTTTTGCTGCTGGAACTGAAAGAAGCCCAAGAAGAAATAACTTTCCTGAAAAGCCAGCTCAAGGGCCCTAGCAGCCGAACTTCTACAAGGAGCCAAACGGAAGCCAGCCAGCTGGAAGAGAATTCACAGATGCGGTATCTGGAGAGGGACGAGCAGAAGGCTTCAGATACACGGAGTGTCTCATTACTGAGGCAAACAGAAATGCAGCAAATTGGCTTGCTTCAGGAAAACAGAATCGGTCTCCAAGAAGAGTCTCAGGGAAGCCACGTCCCCTGCACAAGTAAGACGGAGGCAGTGCAAGAACTTTGTACAGCAGATCCAGAGCCTGGGACCTCTCAATCTCAAGAACTGATAAAGTTAAAAAAACAAATTACAGAATTGCAAATAATTCTACAGAAATCAGAAGAATCATTTAGGAAAGATCTTGGAGAAAAATGTGCAGAAATAAATAGGCTAAAGCAGTTGACTGAGGAATACAGAAAAAAAGGAGAGGATTCTGACAGTAGATTTTGTGGTTTGGCCGAAGAACAAAATCAGCTCTTGTGTCAGGTGAAAGAACTCTCTACCATAACAGAACTGAAGGAGCAAGTGAAGCAACTGGAGGAGGATCTAGCTCTTTCAGAAAAGCAGAGACTTGCGGACAGTCAAAGCAGTCTTCTAAGAGAGCAAGTCCAGAGCCTTAAAAATGAATTTAAATCCAAGGATATGAAAATTGAAGCTTTGCAAAAGGACTTGGATGAAACGCAGCTTCAGCTTTCTGACCAGGCCATGCAACTAAAGGATCTGAGAAGCCAGGTTGAGACGAAGGAATGTGAAGTACTTGATCTAGAACAACTTTTGAGGAAGAATACAGCAGAGATGGAAGAGCTTTCCCACCAGTTAGCCTTGAAGGGACGTGAGGCAGCAAGCCTAGAACAGCTTGTTGCTGAGCACACCAAGTCTATAAAGAGCCTGCAACAAGCCTTGCTGGAAAAGGACCAACAGATGACAGAGATCAGTGTTAGCATGTCTGAGAAAATGGTCCTGCTGAATGAAGAGAAATTTTCTCTAGGAAATGAGCTGAAGAGTCTTAAGGAGCAGACAAGTCTCTTACTAAAAGCCCGGGACGAAAAAAAACAAAACATAGGAATAAAAGATACATGTCTGAAATGTGGGGCATCCGAGCAGCAAAATGAGACAAAAGCAGTGAGTAAAGAAAATGAGGAATTAGTAAGTCAAGTTGAGCTTCTGAATAAAGAAAATGAGCAAGTAAAGCGGAAGCTGCAAGCAGCACTTGTGAACAGGAAGGAGCTTCTGAAGAAGGTTACCAAATTGGAGAATGAATTAGAACAACTGAGTCGAGAACAAGAATCAGAAACCTCAGTGGCTCGGGCAGCTACAGGGGAAGAAAATGTGAGAAACGTGATGAGCAAAGAAGTGAGTCTTGAAAACCAGCCCAGTGAGGACTATCTAATTCAGCTGCTTTCTGAAAAGGAATCAGAGTTGCAGAGCATCCGGCAGGACCTGCAGGATAAAGAAACTACTGAAGCGCGACTGCAGGCAGTGATTGAGGAAATGAGGCAAAGCTTGCAAGGCAAGGCAAACACTATTTCAGTTAAAGATGAAATCATGGAGCATCAGACAATTCCTGACAACATAGCTGAAACCAATGAAAGCCCAGAATATGATAAAGAAAATGAAAAATATAGTACAGCAAGTACAAATCTGGAAGAAAACCAAAACGCTGCTCTTAAGGAAAGGATTTCAATTCTTGAACAAGAAAAAGAACAACTTCAAAAAAAACTTCAGGAAGCTCTGGTATCTCGCAAAGACACTATAAAAAAGGCTCAGGAAAAAGACAGGCATCACAGAGAACAACTGAAACAGCAGAAAGATGATTACAGCATCCTGCAAGAGCAATTTGATCAGCAAAGCAAAGAGAAGGACAGCCTCCAAGCTCAGCTCAGACAGCTCCAAGAACAGAAAGGATCAGCAGAGACTGGTTTTGGGAGTCAGGTGAGGTTGGATTCTTCATGCGTGGAAACAGAAGATAGAACAAATAACAAGCTTGTACAAGTTGCAGATGTTTCTGAGGAAGAGTTGAAGAAACACCTCGATAAATTGCAGATGGAGAAAGAGAAATTGGAATGTAACATCAGCCATTTGCGAAGGGAACTTGCTCACAAATCAGAATTAGTCTTTGATTTGCAACAGCACATAGCACAGTTGTTTGTGGAGATAGAAGGGCTAAAGAAAACCTCTGACCAAGCTGAAGCTAAGGGAGCAAGTCTTCAGGCAGAATTGGAGGAGAGTCAAGGAGAAATTTCTGGAGTGACCGGTCTGGAAGACTTGAAAATCCTTGTACACCAGAAGGATGAAGAAATTAAATTTCTCAGCCAGCAGTTAAAGGAGAAAAGTGAAGCTCTCAGTAATGTGCAGACACAATTGCTGGGAAAAGAGGACTCAGTGAAAACACTGTGTAGTCAGTTGGAAGCTCAGGCTCAGGTGCATGAGGAACAAAACAAGCGACTGCACAGAGAGTTGCTTGAAATTCAGGAGAAGCAAGAGGACAATGCAGAAGCAGCTAAACAGAAGAATCAAATGCAGAGGAAGTTGCAAGCTGCACTTATCTCTAGAAAAGAGGCACTAAAGGAGAGTAAATCTCTAAAAGAGGAGCTGGCTAATGCTAAAACTACTATTGACAATCTTTCTGTCAGGCTGACAGATATGGAAAGCCAAATATGTGGCCATGTTAAAGAAACAGATATCTTAACAGAAAAGTTAGCGTGCCTCACTGGAGAGCGAGAAAAACTTATTGCAGAAGTTGATAAATTACTTACAGAAAATCAGAATCTTGATGGATGCCATAAAAACCTTACACTTGCTCTGGACAGAGCTGTTATAGAGAAAGAGAAGCTGGAGAAGGAGGTGGAATCACTGAAATGCTTTCAAGCCACTGAGAGTTCTGAGTGGCAGGAGAAATACAAGGAGCTTCAGGGAGAATATGAAACTCTGCTGCAGTCGTACGAGAATGTGAGTGACGAGGCTGAGCGAATTCAACGTGTGTTGGAAACTGTTAGACAGGAAAAGCAGGAAATTTTCATTCAGCTAAAGAGTGCTGAGGCAAAAAAAGAGGAAACAGATAAGCAGCTACAGGAAGCTGGACAGGAAATTGATGGAATGAAGGAGAAAATGAGGAAATTTGCAAAATCAAAGCAACAAAAGATCCTGGAACTAGAGGAGGAGAATGAGAAGCTTAGAGCAGAGATGCATTTTGCAGATGGAGAGCTACACAGGACTGGAGAGACCTTGACAAGCACTAGCCTGAAAGAAGATCTGGAGTGCTCTAGGAGGGAATGTCAGTCTCTTTTTACTCAGCTTGAGACAGTAATGGCTGAAAAGGAGTCTCTTAATCAAGAGATCACGGACTTGAAGTATCTTTTGCAGTTAACAGAATTTAAGCTGAAGGAAAGTAGTGAACTTGAAGACCAGAAGACAACAGGGGAAGGAACATATGAAGCGGTTGCCACAGCACCACCAATGGAAAGATCTGAAAATCGAGTGGAYGTAATTTTTGGACCAGAGTGTCCTGCTGCAGAGCTGGACCGAGAGGCATTAGAAAGTGATAGACCTTATGAGGATTCTCGTATCTACAGACAGCAAATAGCTGAGCTCACCAAACGAGTTACGGAGCTGGAAGATAATAGAAGGGCTTCAGAGCAACAGCTGGATGACATCCGTGTGCATGTCGAGACTTTAGCAGCTGAGAAAAGTGCTTTAGAGCACCAAATGGAAGAGAAAGTCCATGAAGTGAATGCTCTGCAGGCTACAGTAGCAAAGATGGAGCAAACAGTCCAAAAGACCAAAGACGACCTGGTGAGAATGACAGCGTTGAAGGATGCACTAGAGGCTGAAAAGGATGACTTGGAAGAAAGGCTCATGAATCAGCTGGCAGAGCTTAATGGGAGTATTGGAAACTATCAGCAAGATGCAACAGACTTCCAAATCAAAAATGATCAACTGAAACATGAGATTCAGAGTTTGCAGAGAATGATGCACAAACTGGAGGAGGAGAAAAGTCAGCTGGCAAAGGAGAAAAGCAGAGCAAGTTCAGAAAAGCAAAAGGAATCTGTAGAAAAGCCAAAATGCAATTGGAGAGGAGAAAGCAGCACACAGGTAAAGGAGCTTCAAGAACTGCTGAAACAGAAACAGCAGGAGATTAAGCAGCTGCAGACGGACTGTATTAAAAGCCAGGAAAAGAACAGTAGTTTAGAAAGAACTGTTAAAGCTCTGGAATTTCTGCAGAGTGAGACTCAGAAGGAGGTAGAAGCAGCCAGGAAAACTTCAGCTGAAGCAGTTGAAGACACCAAGAAAGCCCAGGCAGAGCTTGCTCACTGCAGAGTAGTGTTGGATGATACTCAGAGTGAGGCAGCAAGGATTCTAGCTGAGAGTGTCAAAGTAAAAGAAGAGTTGCAAGCAAACAAAGAGAAAACTAAAAATCAAATGAAGAAAAGGGATGAGGACTTTGAGAGAAGACTGGAACAGGAAAAAGACAAGCACTCAAAGGAAATCAAAACCATGGAAGAAAAGCTGGCGATGTTGCAGAGAGAGAAAGACTGTATGGAAACAACAGTTGGTGATCTGCAAGACACCTTGAAGACGAAGGATCAAGAAGCCAAGCAACTGGAAGGCAGTCTAAACAAAACACTAGCCCAGCTCGCAGCCTTCACCAGGAGCATGTCTTCCCTTCAGGACGATAGAGATAGAGTGATAGATGAATCAAAAACATGGGAGAAGAAATTCGCTGAAGCTATTCAAAAGAAGGAAGAAGAAATACGTTCAAAAGAGGAAACCTGTGTTGTGCTGAAGGACCAGATGAAATGCATGACCGTGCGTGTGGAAGAACTCCAGACTCATATATCCAGGTAAAGAAACTGTGTCGGGAGAGGTTTATCAGGAAAAGGTTATTTTGTATTTGTTGTCTGCGCAGGGACACGGGGTGATTAGCGCTCAAGAATAGTCCGTCTTCACATCGTTAGGGTATCTGTGTTAAATCTGTTCTCTGTGGCAAGCACTCACCGCCGTCTGATTACTATCTGGAGCCTTTCAAATTTCAGATAAATTATTTTCTTTTGCATGGAGATGCTGCACTGAGAGGTCAAGAGAGCATTGGGGTACATAATTCCARCTAAATCTCAAAATAAATTTTGAGGGGAAGATGGAGCTATGGAAGCGTATCAAAATGTACATCTGTGTATTTCCGAGATTCAAAACCAAGTCATTATTACATTACTAAAATAATTTTATAAAGTTTATATGCTGCATCTTTGCGTGCTGGAGCACGAAATGGACATCAAAGGTATCAGAACAGCAGTTTCATTGTGGGGCAGTGTGGGATTGTTTCTATTGTTAGCTGCAATGAGTGAGATAAGTAATGTAATGAAAAGGAGGTGATAACATTCAGTTTAAATGCCTCCATTTTTTCAGTATTGACATGAAAAACTTAAAAAAACATCTGTTTCCCTGGCACCACCCCCTTCAGGCAGTGGTACAGTCAGAACTTTAAAAGACACCTTGAATTTTAAATTGAGGGATATTGCCAGCTTGCTTTATTTAAATCAAATTAATTCTGTGACTTTTCTACATTAGTATAAAAACAGTGTTAGTGTGGGTTTAGATACTGAGATACTTCGTGGATTTTTGACCAACTTTGTCTTTTCTCTTTTCAGGCTGGAATGTGACAAGAAAGACTGGGAGGCAGACTGCAGGAAGGAAATTCAGCACCATCAAAAAACATGTGAAATGTTGCAGGAGGAAAAAAAAGAGCTTTTGAGTCAGCTTGAGGGCTCTCGGGAACTTTACAGCAAGTCTCAGAATAAACAGCAGGAACTGGAGTCAGAAATCAACAGCCTGAGAGACCAGCTTGCTGACTTAGAGAACTCTCTCACCAAATGTGAGCTAGCCAGGGAAGAGCTGGGAACTGTGGTCAAGCAACAAGAGACCAGTGTGCAGAATTTTAAACTCAACTGTGAACAGCTTGAAGCTGATTTGCAGGCTTCCAGGGACCTAACAAATAAGCTGCATGAAGAAACTAGTGCCAAAGATCAAAAGATCATGAGCTTGCTGTCTGCCAAAGAGGAAGCAGTGATGGCTGCTCTAGCTGAACTACAGCAGCAACATTCTGAAGAGATGAAAGAGTTGGAGTGCAGGCTAAGTAAGGAGGAAGAAGATAAAAAAGCCTTGGAAAATGAGAAGAACAAATTTCTTGACAAACTGGATTATCTCACTGAAAAGATGAAGATAAGCAGAGAAGAAAGTAAGAAGCAAAAGACACAACTGGACTCCTTCACCAAGTCCATGTCATCTCTGCAGGACGACCGAGACCGCATACTGAGGGACTACAAGCAGCTTGAGGAACGCCATCTTGTTATAATGTTGGAAAAAGACCAGCTAATTCAAGAGGCTGCTGCAGAAAACAACAAGCTCAAGGAAGAAATGAGAAGTTTCCACGGCCAGATGGATGACCTCAACTCTGAGAATGCCAAGCTGAATGCAGAGTTGGTGCGGTACAGAGAAGACCTTAACCAAGTGATTTCCATAAAGGATTCCCAACAGAAGCAACTTCTCAAAATACAACTGCAGCAGATCCAAACTCTGGAAAATGACAAGGCAACTGTAGAAATACAGCTGAAAGAGTCTGAGCGTACTCAGGATGATCTCAGGAAATGCATGGAAGCCTTGAGAGAAGATAAAGTCAGTATGTCTCAAGAGATTGAAAGCCTTATGTCCTCTCTGTCCCAGATGCAAAGTGAGGTGGCAGCATTACATGAGGGGAGTCCCATTGTGGAGTGTCAAGTAGAACTGAAGGCCCGAGAGGAAGAGGTACAAGAACTGAGTCACAAGCTTTCCCTCTCCCAGAAAAGAATAGCAGAACTTGAGGGAGAGCTGGAATGTGTTCAAAGGGATGCAGCCAAGAGAGTGGGAGAGGCTGAGGATAGGCTTCGGAAGGAATTGAAGCACCTGCATCATGATGCAGGGATAATGAGGAATGAAACTGAGACAGCAGAAGAGAGAGTAGCAGAGTTGGCACGGGACTTGATGGAAATGGAACAGAAATTGCTTGCAGTCACAGTTGAAAACAAAGATCTCAGAGCTCAAATTCAGTCTTTTGGGAGGTCCATGAGTTCTCTTCAGGATAGCCGAGACCAGGCCAATGAAGAGCTTCATGTTTTGAAACAGAAATACACTGCAGACTTAGAGGAACAAAAAAGTCTAGTGCAGAATCTTCAGAAACAGATGGCTCAGCTACAAGAGGAGCAACATTCCACTGCCAGGGATCGAGATACAATGAAGTCTGAGCTGACAGAACTGCAGAGGGCCACTGAAGAAAGAGGTCTCTTGGCCCAGATTGAGAAACTTAATCAGCAGGTCAGAGTTAAAGATGATGAGCTTCTCCGTTTGTCTTTGGAACTGGAAGGCTCTTCCAACCAAGTCAAATCTTTTTCCAAGGCTATGGCAAGCCTGCAGWATGAGCGAGACCATCTGCTGAATGAATTGGACAAAACACGTAAGATTGAAAAAGCGGAACGGCAAGCAGAAGGGAGCACTTCCACCACTTCTTCGGAAGTTCAAAGTCTGAAGAAGGCACTGTCCTCCTTGCAGAGTGACAGAGACAGAGTAGTAAGTCCTTGTTCTCTCTTCCTGCTCCTACTTAAAGCACTGCAGGAAATTGGGATCTTCAAGTTCTAAAATCCAGCACACATAGATCTGGTAGTTGCAGTGTGATGCGTAGATCGTTATCAATCGTCATGAAATCACAGAATAATTGAGATTCAAAGGGTCTTCTGGAGATCATCTAAAGATCTCCTAGTCCAACCCCCTGCACAAATAAGGTCAGCTGGAATAGGTTGCTCTGGGCTATGTCCTGTTGGATTTTGAATGTCTCCGTTGGTATTCCACAACTTCTCTGGCCAACCTGTTCTTTCATATATCTGTAAATGGTTTCCAGAATTAGTTGCTTCCTCACTTTCCCAGGGCTGGAGAGGCTGACCAGACTGCAGGCTCCCACTTTCTCTCTGTCATACTTCTTGTATGTAGGGATGACATTTGCAGTCTTCAGAAACCTCTTGGGTCACCATGACCTTTCAAAGGTAATGAGTTGCCTCCCAGTGACCTTAGCGTGTGTGAGTGTGCTCCATCAGATCCCATGGATCCGGTATGGGCCATCTATGTTATTTTCTCTGACATGGAGGCTGTGATTTCATTGTTAAGTTCCAAGAGTTTCTCTGTTAGCTTGGTTTAAAATATAAAATCATGGAAATAAGAGCCCTGTTAATCTGCTTAGTTCACAGCTGTGTCAGCTCATGCATTTGATTTGCCTTAGATTTCTAAGAGACTAGAGCAAAGGCTTGAGTTTCCTGCTCCACTTGGCAGCTGATTTTCAAGGCAGGTAGAAGAGATTGCAGATTCCTTTTGACATCCTTGCCTGGATGTGTCTGTGTTTGTGTACTCTCTAGCACAATGCAGCCCAGCAAGTGTTCTCATTGCTGGCCAGAAGGTAGTCTGACACTTACGTCCCACTGCCACTCATTGAGTACTTTCCCAACTCCAGAGACAGCCACGTCTTCTTGCATTCAGAAACAGCTGCAGTGATGCATGGGTAACAGCAACTTATTTGTAATTTCGGCCTGACTGAATTGGAGAGCCAAAAGAATTTTACTTCATCAGTTTCCTGGTTTACAGTAAATGCCAACTTCAGCTCCTTCTGTGTCACTTCATTTTTCTCTGAAAAAGATAATTAGTAGTATTGTAGCCTAGAGTCTTTTTGTTAATGTGTCAGTCTTCATGGGAGGGCTCAAAACTCCCTGCCGTCGTTAACAGTAGAATTCCCTAAGGATTTTTTCTGAGCAGTTTTTAGTACACTGCTGTATTTGATTATTCAGTTTCTAGTTTCTCTGCCATCTGAATGTGACTTTTTTTCCCTCCAGATGCCACAGTGAGAAATGCTCTTAAACAATTCTAAGTAATAAACCTAGATACTTGTTGAGCTGTCAYACACTGAGGTTTTCCTTAATTCCAGGTGAGAGAGCTGAAGAATCTGCAGCAGCAATACATCCTGGTCGGAGTGGAAGCCGCTGAGAATTCTCGCTTAAAGGCACAACTGCAGGCRTGGGAGCAAGAGGCAGACAAACACCTCCGTCTGCAGGAACAACTGAAGCAGGAAGGAGCTGTGTACCAGCAGGAGCTGCAGCAGCTCAGGTGAACCGTCTGCTCCCTGCCTCGGTGATGATGCAAATGTGTTTGTTTCTCTCAAAGAGCAGAGTGGGCAGAGGTGAAGGGAATGCTGCAAACCTCAGCCTGGACTGTGCCAGGTGCCACTGAGGCACTCTGCCCTGGCCAGGAGTGGGCACATGTTTTCCCTTATCCAGCTTCTGCCTCAGAAGGTTGGAGGTCAATGCCTGTGTGAAACAGATCAGTGATCTTTTAGTTTTTGTTTTCTTCATCCACTGGTGGTCGGTATCATCTGAGAGGATGATACTGATGGAGTATGGATGGAGAGGAGGCTTGGGCTGTTTCTTGTATTGGAGCTTATGTATATAATCACGGTACTTTCCATTCCAAGCTGCTGTTGAACAGCCTTTATTACCCCACTGATATCATAGTTTAGAACATAGTTATTTTGTATGGCTGTCTTTCTTTCATCCTTTGTTTCACTTGTTGTATGTCTACTACATTTTATTTTAAAAAACTCTGTAATTCAAGTCTAGTAAAACTGTCTTCTCCGACTGGACTAAAACTAGTGAGACGAATATGCTCTGTTCTAAAAACAGGGGGAAATGCTTTCATATATTTCAGAGATTCTTTTGAGAGTGCCCGAGGCTGGAATTAAAAGGGTGGGATTTTCTTTGTGGAAAGGTCTGTGGCTTATCTTTGTACAGAGTGATATAAAAACATGTAGTTCTCTCCCTTCACCCTGCCCCCAATCTGACCCTCAAACTAACACTTCAGATCTTGTTAAGTTTGAAGCATCTTAAAAATTTTGTTTAGCCTGACAGAAGAACAGGAGATTTTTTTCCTGTGTAGCTTTTACACTGTACATGAAGTGAAGGCCTCAGGGGGTGTGATGAAATCAGTATTGTGGGTCTGGTGACCATGCAGAGAAATTGTGATGGGGGCAGGTGGCATTGCCCGTGACTTCCTTGACAAAACTCTGTACAGCAAGCTCAAAACTATGTTCGGGAATACAAAAAGTGTAAGCATGGAACAATCTGAAGGGTTCAACCAAATCCAGAAAACGTCTTAAACCTGCTTTTAAGGTTCCTGTACTTAATGGTTTGTTTTGGCTTGGCTTGATTATAAAAGTTCATGTCTAGCATGGGGTGATGATTGAATCACCCTTGATTCATTCTTAGCTGGATACCTGGACATCATAAGTGATACTGGTAACTTCCTTGTAATTTCCCTGGTTTTGTACTGGGCAGACAGGAGAAGACCACCTGGGAAAAGCAGAGCAGCAGCATGAAGGAGCAGTACCTGATGGCCATAGCAGAGAAGGACAACCAGCTGAGTCATTTACAAAGGATCACACAGGAAATGAGGCTGCCCTTTAGCAAGTCTCAGACCATAGAGGAACAGCACCAAAGCAAGGTGGGTGAAAAAATACAGATTCTTTACTGCATGGAAATGTGAGGCCTAAAATACAGCCAGGAGAGCGTGTGTTGCCTGTATCCAGCTCCTACAGACTGCAGTATTGGATGTGGTTGTGAGGCCTCCAAAGATAATACCAACAATATAACTTGCATCATTTGAAAGTTTTAGAAATTATGGCATACACCTAAGGGCTCTTCCTTAAGTTCCTGGTTCCCTGCATTTCGGGAAAGAGGTAAGAGGGGGCTGCCATGGAGCTTCTCAGGTATATATTCTGGCTGTTCTAGACTTGCCCCCTTGCACTGTCTTTAAAGCTCAGATTTTTTGGCTTAGTTCTCATTTTAATGTCACATCTTATTTTTTAAGTTTTCTATTGAAATTTTCTAGCTGTTTTTACTGTAACAGTGGTCTACAATCCTGGTTCAAGCCCAGAGAGGCTGAGGCTTGAACACTGCGCCTCCTCTCTTACTGCCCCTGTACACGGTCCTAAAAGTGGAGTGGAATATTTGTTTGATGTTTTGTTGGTCTAGGGAAGGCTGTGTGCACAGTGTGGTGCATCAGAGCCAAGGGAGAGCTCTTGCACTGATGTCTGCAGTGGTTCCAGTGGTTTATGCCAGTGGAGGGGGTAGGAAATCTCCTTTATCCCTTTGATATGCCCACGCATATATGCAAAGAAGAAACTCCAGCAGTGTTCATGTGATGCTTTCTAGGAGGATTCTTCAGTGCTGGCCTTCTGGTCTTGATAGAATAGAGCAGTGTGGACATTGCTTTGGGGTTTTGTTTGTTTTTTCTTTTCTCATTCATGTGCCTTTTTTTTTCTCCTTGTATTGTAGACAGCTTTAAGACAACCTCTGAGAAGGACCCATCAAACGTGCAAGTTTGGTGATCTTTCCTAACTTTGGATTTTCAGATGGCTTTTAGGATATTTCTGTTTATTCCCCATTTGCTCCTTTGCCCGAGCAGATCAAGTTCCAGATCTAGCAATAGTGTTGGGTGTGACCCTGGAATTCTGAAAAGAGAGGGCTAACACAAGAGTGAGTTGTCACACATGCAGTATGTTTTTCATTGTTCTTTCCTTGGCAGTTTTCTCCAGAAATCCTGAAAGGGGACTTTTCGAGCCTAGAAACAGAGATGAAACACCTCCAAACCCAGCTAAGTGATAGTCTGAAAGAATTGCACCAGAAAGAGCTCAGAATTCAGCAGCTGAACAACAAGGTACCGATCCATGTCTTACACTTGCTTGCAGTCAGGGATGAGGAATGTGGGGAAGGTTAGGCTGGAACAGAGCTCAGGAAGCAGGAATGAATCTGTTTTTGTGGGTTTTCAGTGAAGTAACACAAAATCGTAACTATATGTCTCAAAAAAGCAGTGTTAGAATCGCACCTACGGATTCACGGTTGCTGAACGGGGCTTGCACGGCGCTAGAGCCCATCCTCCGTCTCCCAGGCTGCTCTCCCTCAGTGAGTAACGGAGGTGAGCCAGGGCATTGGAGAGAGAAGCCACAAATGGGACAGCTGTAGAGTATGGACCTGAGAGATAGCCAGGCCCCATGCGGATCCCATCCAGCAGGCTCAGTGACAGGGTCTGAATCAGCAGCTTTTCTGACACTGAAATTTAGTGCCCTTTCTTTCAGGTGAGCAAAGGGATAAAGGAGGAGGGAAGGGGACAGGGAAGAAAAAAGGTGAGAGAAGGGGAGAGACAGGGAAAGAGGACAGATGGAGGAGACAGTGGGGGAAAGAAGTTGGGTGGGGGGAGATGAAGACCATACAAAGGGGCCAGAGAGTGAGATTACTTGAACAAAGTTGTTTGCAGGTTCCACATCTATTGTTGGGAGCGCTTTCTATCCTCCTGCTTTCTGGGCTGCTGAAGGAAGTCCCTCCTTGGGAAGGCAAGCTTGTCATCTTCACTTCTGCCTGTCAGCTTGAAGCACTTCTGCATTTCAGTGCAGAATCACAATCAATTCCCACACTGAAATGGAAGACCCAGAATTTATGCATCTTTAGAGAGTTGCCTTCAAGGAGAAAGTGAGAATATAAAATCATGTCCTGATGATATTTCTGAAAGGTTTAGGTCAACCTCAGCACTTGAGAATTCTTGCTCTGGACATGTAGTATTCTGTACATCACTTTGATGTTTTGAGACTCCTGTTGCAGAAACCTTTGCTACAAGCTACTCTGGGAGATTGTCACTGGTCTTTGGACCTTAGTGCCGGACAGCATGCCAGTTACATGTTCTCAAGAGCATTCTTACCTTCAGTTGGACAGAGAACAATTTTGCTTTCACAAAATCAATTTCTTTGCTTGCCGATTTTGTTCTCAGCTATCGCAGGTCTTTGAGGAGAAAAACGCCCTCTCCCTCCAGCTGCGTGGGAGCAGTCGGAGCACCTGTGTGAACCATCAGCACTACACTGAGGTCCTGAACCGCTGCCTAGAGCTTGAGAGGCAGCTCCAGGAGCTGCAGGCTGTAGACAAGAGCATGGTAAGGGAGTTGGGCTTGGTGCACATCAGGGAAAAGCTTATTTCAAGTGAAATAAGCTAACTGGCTCTGCTAACTGTCCAGCATTGTGTTGGCTGATTGTCCTCTTCATTCAGTGCAGTCTGCATTACTTTCCTATTTTCTTTCAGGAGCTCTTTGCGACAGATGCTGCTCCGGGAGCACCCCAAGAAAAGAATGAGCCGCAGAGAGGCAGTTACACACCTGAACTGCAGGAGCTGCAGCTGAGGTAAAGAAAGTCTGAGAAATAGGGGTGGGGATGTTGGTCCTGATGGAGGTCTTGAGGCTAGGGATGAGCCTACTGTTTCTACTCTGTACTACTGTGTTGGGAAAATTCAGTCCCACGCTAGGATCTTGTGGACTTGGAGGAACTGTTTCATACACTTAGCAGCTATCATTTGTTATCTCTTTGGATTAGAGCTTCAAAACAACACAGCGACATCGTGTAGCAGCAATGCCAGCCAAACCAGCATCTTGGATCTGGTGGGCTGCGTCCTCAATAGCTGCTGAAGTGTATCAATGGTCCTGATCTCAAGGTTGTTGCCTGAGAGTGTCTGGAATTGAGACACAGCACAGGATTCCTTATAACCTTCTCAAACTAAAATCTAGCACATGGTTCCTCATAGCCTTTCAAAATAATTTCCAAAAGGTGGAGCCATGGATGATAGACACAAGAAACTCCTTCCTGATGTGAAACAGAAGCTTCAAGAGATTTATCTTATCTCGTGTTTTCCCAATAACTTAAAGATACTAAAGATGATTAAGTCTTCTGTGTGAGCTGGGGGGTAATCGGAGTCTGTTCACACAACTGCATCAGTGAATATTGTAGAAACACRGTAGTCCATGAATTAGGTCCTTTTTGGCATACGCTTTGTTATTTTCTGACAGGTTGTCTGAAACAGAACACTTACATAGCAGCACAAAGCAGGATATGAAGTATTTGGAGGAGCAGCTGGAGGAAGAGCATGATCGTCGTCTTGCTGCAGAGGAGGCGCTTTTTGCGGCACAGGATCAGATCAGGAGGTGAGGCAGCTTGAGCAAACACTATCACCATACAAGTGTGGTGGTTCTAGCTCTGTTTTTCATTTGTACTTCATCACATCCTTCTGTCAAAGGCAGTTGGGGCACAGAGACAGCTACCGTGTCTGTCACAGAATCGCAGAAAGGCTGAGGTCGGAAGGGGCCTCCAGAGACCATCTGGCCCAACCCCCTGCTCAGCCTAGACCCAGCTGCCCAGGAACGTGTCCAGATGTCCGTTGAGTATCTCCAGAGGAAAGAAGACTTCACAACCTCCCTGGGCAACTGGTGTGGTGCTCAGTCACGCTTACTGTAAAAAAGTGTTTCCCAGAGTTCAGGAAATTCAGTTCCTTCAATTGTAGGCAGATAGAATGAGACAAATTACTAAACATTAAGACAAATTCTGTCTAGAAATTAGATGCCAACTTTCTCAATTAGTTAAATTAACTGCTGGAAAATACAATTTGGAGATTGGAAATTGGGTGCAGGCCAAAGAGGAGTTTTCATGTGTCCAGGGAATTTGTCTCTTCAGTAAGCACATGCCCGTCATGCATGAAACAGCTTTAACTTGAAGAATGTCACTCATTTTCAATGTATTGCTAATTAACATAAACTTTAAAATCATTTGGTTATTGAAAAACAGTTAAATCCTTAGGAAAAAGGGTTTTTGTCCACCTTTCCCAGACTCAGCTTTGGCCTAGACCCCTCTCCTTCCCCCTCCCCAGTGTCCAGCACTGTGCTCTGCACTGCACGGGATGCTGCGCATCTTGGGGCACTAGACAGATCCCTGATAGTCAGCAGAGCAAAGGCAGCTGACCTGGACTAGATGTTGGGATTAGGATGCAGTGAGTAGCTTGATTCTTCTTATTGGCTATGAAGAGGGGTTTTAGCACATGACATAATTGTAGGCACTGGTGCTGTGCATTTCCTGGTAGTTCAGATAGCTGGAGTCACAGACTAATGGAGTCTTTTACATTAAAACAATGGCTTTCTTCTGACACACTTGCTGATTCACCCAAAAAATAATGGTCTGGATGGAAGAATTCTGGATGACGTTCCCTGGTAACTGCTATGTGGTTTGGACAACTGTAGCTCCTTCTGGCATTAAAGTCTATAAAAACCTCCTGCAGCTGATCTCACTAATGAATGGTAGCCCCAGGACATGACTGCTGCCTCTGTCATTAGAAAATAGCTAGCAAGAACCAGCATTATTACAGCCACAGCTGGCTTCCAAAATAATTTCACAGAGTTTAAAACATACAGTTCTGTCATGTGTCCTGGCTTCTTTCAAGTCACACTATGAAATTTGACTTGAAAGGAARAAGGACCTCTCCTAGTTGGATCACCCTATTCTTTTGCTCAATGTGAGCTCAGGAGGCATGACACCTGTACAAATGGAACCAGCTCTTGGCAAGTGAAGCCAGGGTTTGCTTCATTTTTGGAGAAATACCTTCTTTCCTGAGCTTGATTACAGTGTTGGTTTGCAGCATCGTAAGAAGAAACTGAATTTAATTTCATGTTTGTTATGGCAGGTTGCAGTCAAGTGAGTGGGCGTCTCCCCTAAGTGCCAGCATTGATATGACTCCAGGTCATGAGCAGTCCTTGCTGATCGACTCCATGGATAATAATTCCAGCAGAGTAAGAATTTAATATTCCCAGCTGTCAACTGTATGAGCCCTAACTAATTCAAGAAACTGTGAACCTACAGTAATTAAATCCCTCTGTAGACACACATAAATTGATCAGGGACTGTTTTTCAGCTTTTGCCGTGCTGGAAACAGAATTGGATGGGGGTGGTTCATGGAAAACCTGCAGAGAGCAGGGGAAGAGGAACTTTTCATGAGGAGTGCCCTAATGTCAGGATCTGACAGTGGAATGATTTTGGGAAGGTTTATGCTCATTAGCTTGAACAAACTTTTCTCCATGGTCTGGAGAGCCCTGCATGAGGGCAGCTGGGGACACAGCCATTCCTTGTAGTGACTGCTCTCTCTTTTCTTTATTCTTCCAGACACGGAATGCTTTTGGACTACGACGCCTGTTACGCTCTCTCTTCCGCTCCCGGACCCACTTGCCTCTGCTAGTGGCCATGTATCTGCTTGCTCTCCATGTCCTGCTCTTCCTGTGCTTTACAGGCCACCTGTGAGCAGGAGTGACAGCTTTTTATCGAGCCTGGGCCCTGTGCGTGTCAAGGGCTGGCAGGCCCTTGTAGAAGGGCAGCATTTCTCCCAGCTGCCTTCTTTCCCAAAKCAGCCCTGAAGCAGCAGCTGCACTCAGCACCTGGGTGCTGCTATCAGAGTCGGCGCTGGTGCTGGGGAGCTGTTCCCGGGAGACCTGCCATTCCCTTGGTGTTTCTACATGAGTGGTTTGTTTTCTGAGCCAGGGTTGTGCTGCATGCCTCAAGGACAGCATCTGTTCCTGTACCTGGGAGTAGTACCATTCATTTTAAATAGTATCATGCTGCTGTAGGAATAAGAAAAATTCTCTTGAGTGGCTGCAGTACTTCGGCACTTCTGAAACTGCAGAATCTTCTTCCTCTTAGGTTGAATCCATGAGTGGGGTTGGGAGAACACTGTAGGTGGATCTAAGAAAAAGAATTGTCTTCCTTTTCTTCCACCCTTCAGATTTGCTCCGTGGCTCAGTGCTGTCTGAAATGCATATCCTAAGGAAGTGATGGGCACTTTAAGGAATGTGAATCTTAAAATCGTGTTTTCTGGTCAGTTGCACTGCCTGTTGAAGAAAGGCCAAGATTAGTGTATCTGGCCCTGGTGAGCATTCCATTTGGAATCAGTCATATCTCTGCCCTGACAAGCCTGCAAAATAATGCCAGTACTTTCGTTATTTAAAAGGAATAGGAAACATGAAACTTATTAGCTCTTAAGTTTAAAACCTTCTTATTTATAGCATTTGTGCACCTCTCGTGGTGGAAGGTGCTGCCCTACCTCTAGAAATGAGAGCAGTCCTGCTCCTGCCTTTTCATCCACTGAACACTTGTCATGAGACTGAACCTGCACTGGCTGTGTTGAAGGGGTCCATAATGTGCTTTGTGGGCCCAAAGCAAAGGCAGAAACTCCGGAAATAATGTGCTGAGGAAGGGTCCAGAGTTCTGAAAACTTCTGGTGTCTGTAGAAAGCTGCTGCTGGTGTTTGGATATGTTTGGACCCAAATCAAATGATGCAAATGGAGTGAATCTTTTAGAATATATGGAAATATGGATGTATTTCCATATGTTTTCTAAAGACCTCCTGAATTTGAGCCTGCCCTCTTCCAAAAGTAGAATGTTGAATGCAAAGGAAGTTGCAGTCACATTCACTGTCAGATCCTGAGTGGTTGTTTCATTCAGAGTACGAGCCAGGAGAATTGTATCTGCCTCTTAGTACTAAGAGTACTAACAGTTGCATTTTTCCCATGGGAAAGAGGTAGTTCTTTTAATATTGCTGGTAAATTAAGCTGCTCTTGCCAGTGCAAAAAGCATGTTTGAGGATTGATTTCACTGGTAGCTAAACCAGCTGGATCTCTGGCAGGTCCAGAGCACTGGCACTATATATCTATTTCTATACTGTCCATGTTTATCAGCGTGAACTTCCTCCAGCTACATAAAATTCAGTGACCAAATAGTTTGTCTATAGCTTCCTGAGGTATGAGCTCCTGTATGTATAATAAAGTTTATTTTTCAGATGGAATTTGTGTAATGTTGTCATGTTACTGTTGMATTGGAGGATGTAGTGCTGCTGCATCACTGCAGCTTGTGTGGGACATGGTGGGACTGCAGATCTCTTGTGTGTGTGCTGCCTTGTGTGATGGTTGTAGTTCTCCCAGTGCTGAGGAGAAACAACAGAGCAGTGCAAGTCACAGGTGAGTCGCTCGTGAACAGAATGAAAGCATCGAAGTGCGGGACTCTTTTCAGGAGCGTTTTTTGCCTCTCAGGAGCTGAAATGGGGATGCCACCAGACGACAAAGTTCAGTGCAGCCTTTGGTGGACTGGGCCCACTCTGGTTCTGGGACCTGATGGGGGAACTGGGGAACTGCTGGGTCTGCATTGTGTTGGTGTCTCAGAGCAGAGGCAGCCAGCAGGGCAACTGCAGCACTGGGACCAGTTCTGGGACTCGTGACTTGAGCAGAGATGGGGGCTGGGATACAGGAAGTGAAAAGAGCTGAGGTTAAAACAGGAACTCGGAGCGAACACGAACCCAAAGCTGTCGCTGGCAGCAGGTGCCTGAGCAAAAAGCAAGTTTGCCAGCAGGAACTGGTGAGCCTTTAAAGGTAAGAAAACTTGACTGAGTTTTGGGAGGGGAAAGTGTGAAATGACTACAAAAAGGTGTAGTGTTTGATGGGCAGAGAGAACTCCTTGACCATGCATGTTTAAGTGGATAATGCACAGCATTTGCTTCTCAGGCTGTTGTCCTGTTATCGTTGTTCTTATGTTTGAGATTCTAAAGAACCACRTTTCCAAATCCACCAGCATGACTGTGCCATGTGGTAGACCTACATTTGTGCTGTAGTGGATGTTTTCCCAGGGGGAAATGGGACAAAAACCAGGATGAGATGCTACCCTGACTGGTGTTTCTCATATAGTCAGTATTCAGAGCCTCGTGATGCAATTACAGTCTGTAGCTTGTCATGGTTCCCACAATGCATGGCAGGTGGCTTTGGAGAATGGGTGGTCAAAAACCATTTACAGCAGCATTTAAAACCTTGAACCATCTTATCCGACCTCAGATCAGCAGCCCTGATGATGAGCAGCTTTGTGCTAGCTGGTTATTGCTGCTGGTTTATGCTTTACAAAAATGAGCAATAAACTTTTAAGTCTTTGGTGTGAGATATGCCAATAAATTCAGGAGGGGAAAAGGAAAGCTGGTGTTAGATTGGGCTGTGTTGTCCATGTGAGACTTCCTGCTTCCCCTGCTTCTAATTGCAATTRGCTGTATTCAGTTTGGCACCAGATTGCTGTCAGTGGGGAATGTCTCAGAATTGCTGTGGTCCTAAGGCACCTGGAGAAGGCCTAAAACCAGGTCTTCACTGTATATCTGCCTTAGTCCTTCATCTCCCGTACCTGGCCTTTGTTTAAGAAAAGAAAGAATCATCTCTGCTGTGCTCATTTGGTTTCYGTTCTCTTCGCTCCCCAGTCTTAACAGTGCTGGTTCTCTGGAGAGGACAGCTTGAAACTGAGCAGTGCACTGCACTAAACCAGAAGGTTATCCACTTAAACAGCTTTTGATATGGGACAGTTAATTACCATACACAGAGAGTCAATTACTCAGCATAAAAATTTTGCTTGCACAGAGTGCAACTTTCCCAAGTGTTCAGGGCTGTCTGAGGTTTCCATACAGCTGTGGGAGTGAGGGGTTAACACAGCTGAGCAGCACATGATAAATGTGCTGTTAACTGAGGAGCCAGCACACAGGAGGTCTCTTCCTTCCTGTTGATTGGGTCACAGTTTGGTGTGATGGAGAATAGGGCTCAACTCAGTCTTTTCTGCACAGTCTTTTTCCATCTTTTTCACTGCCCCATGGGAAAGCTGCTTTGAGCAACACAGAGAACAGCTTTGGGTTCCTCAACAATGCAGGCAGTAAAGGGGGTGGGATATGAAGCGTGGGGGCTCTGATGAGAGTGATTGCTCTGGGGTGTATGGGCAGCCAACTCATCGTTTCTCTCCTGTTTTGTAAAATTTCAGCTTGGAGGAAACTTGTTCATCATCTTTCTTTTTCAAGGTCACCTTGAAAATTAAATGCAGGGGTTTTAGATTACACATTACTTTTAACTTCCTCTTCCTGGGCCCACCACTTCCTCCAGGCCTGGAGGAGCAGTTCCACCACAGCCTCAGCCAGTTTAGCCCTACACCCTCTGTGCTTTTAGCCTTGTTTCCTGTTTTCTCCACATGGCAGACATGAATACCATGCAGCATCAGCAGTGTCCAGCCCTTGCTCTAACCCTTCTCTGGCTACTGGGAAGGGATTGAAAGATTGAAAATCAGACAAGAGGCTTGAGGAGTCCACTTCAGTGCTAGGATCACAGTGTCAGGGTTGGAGCATGCCATAGCTGTGTGTGTGACTGTCTAATAGGGGCATTAACACATGGAACAGCCTCCCACTGCACAGAAAATTAATGTGTGTTGGAAAAACAATCTGGTGATTGGATGTCAGCACTCATTTACATTATAAAAAGGTGTGTTCTCTAACTGCAAAGTGAGGGTGCATGAAGACTGTGGTTTACACCTACACGCCMTGTGTGTTTTGTTGTAAGATTGCTGAGGCTCACGAGCAGCTATTTTGGGGTGCCCAGTGCTGTATGAGGGACAGATGTATGAGGACAGGYGGCCTTTAAGGGCCGGTTTCAGCCCAAGTTCTGTTGTGACTGGGTGTGAGCCAGCTGTGGCCACCCTGGGCAACACCATGTCCTTGTTGTGCAGATGTGGAAAGCAGCTGTGGGACACAACGTGTCAGTGAAGGTGGAGGCTCGGGGAGATGACTGGGACACGGACCCTGATTTCGTGGTGAGTGTCTGCTGTGCTGTTATCCTGCTGGTGTGCAGAGCTGCTGGCCCTGGACTTGCTGCTCAGCTGGGCTGGGGCTCAGGGCTCAGCATGGCCTGCAGCACCGCGGGCAGGGCAGAATCAGCTGAGTTCCACCAGCCCCTTGCAGGTACTGTCAGATCACCTGAGCCACTTCTGACCCGTATCCAGGTTTAGTCCCCAGAACTTTCTCCATCAGTGTGCACACACACCCCCTCACCCCCCCGTGTCTGACCACAAGTAGTGACACTTATTTAAGGAGTACAGAATATGCCGATTTTTTTAAACCTGCTCCCTGGTAATTTCCTTTGTCTTCCTCACAACATGTTACAAGACACAGCAAACATGTTTTCTCTGTCCCACACTGTTTGTAACTGTACAGGATCCAGGATTTCCCTCATTTATCTTTTTTCCAGATGGAAAATCCTACTCTATTTACAGTCAACTTGTGCAGGTGCAGCCCTTTGCCTCTTATACTCTTGTTTTCTGTCTAGTCAAAGTCTGAGTTAGCTGGTGAGAGAGCAGAAGGGCTTGGCCTGGGGAATCCTCTGCAATCATACCGGGTCATGATTTTCATTTTCCATTTGGTTCTCTATGACTTTCCTAATAAGCCTCTCCTGTTAGACAAGAGTCCTGTGTTTTCGAGGTTCAGTCTTGCCTAGTTATTTCCAGTAAAAAGAAATCTAGTTTGGGACAGAAAAGCAAACTCCTTTCTCCTAGTTTCAAGTTATTAATGTTTTAGGAAAATCCACACTCTTTTTTTCTTCTTTTTGCTTATTTAATTTCTTCTATTTGTGGAAGCATTCAAACTAAGCCTGAACAGAATAAGGCTTTGTATTATTTTTTTCATTCTATTTCTCATATATATATATATATATATATATTCTATTTCATATTTATTTATTTATTTATTTTCAACTTTATTGTATATTAGGAAAGACTTTACTGATGCTTCACTTTGTCAAATATATATTCAGACTTTTCACAAAAAAACTAAAAAAAAAGGCTGTGATAGCCAAGCCCGGGGTCACTGCAGTTTCTCCAGCCTTTTCCCAAAGAGCGAATTCCGCAGCTCTGCAGAACTGGTGTCACCTCGGCTCTGCGGGGCGAGTCGGAGACCCCAGCACTGCCCGGCGCTGTCCTCCGGGGCGTCGGCGGCGGGCGGGGACGAGGTGACGAGATCCTGGTTGTTGCCTGGTCCGACCGAGCGGCACCGAGCCCCGTGCGGGGCCGGGGGCTGACGGCCGCGGTTCGCYCTGCAGAACGACATCTCCGAGCGGGAGCAACGATGGGGAGCCAAAAGCATCGAGGGCTCCGGCCGCGCCGGGCACATCGAGTGAGTGCGGCAGGACGAGCCGGGACCGGGGGACGCGGGGAACCGGCCCTGCAGGGAAATAACGAGCCCTGCCGGGGTTGGGGACCGGCTCTGCGGGTCGTCCCGCCGCGGGCACCGGCCACATAAGGGCTGGTTTACGGCGGGGAGGGCTCTCCCGACGGGGCGGGCACCGACTCGGACCCTGTTCCGCGGCTCCTTCCTCGGGTGCCGCCCGGCAGCGGGGTCCGCCCCGATTGCTGCGGAGGAGCAGCGGCCGGATGAATGTCCGCACACGCGGCCGGCCCGCTGCAAAGGCTTCATTCAGCTCCTTCCCTGCCCGGGGCTGGCCCACGGCAGCCGCTCCCTCGGGACAGCCCAGCGCAGCCCTGCGGCGTGTCCGCTGCAGCACGCAGGAAAAGGAACGCGTGGGGTCCCGAGAAAGGCGGGCTGTAGCCCTGAACGGGGTGCAGGAGCGGAGGCTGGATGTTCCCCCTGAGCCCATGACGCCGGTCCTTTGCCAGACCGCGGGGTTTCTTCTCAGGCACAGCGCGGTGGCAGCTGCTCCTGCGTGTTTGTCCTGCTGTGTGCGGGGCCTTGGCTGGTGCAGGGACGCAGCCGTGCTCCGGCTGCCCGCACGGCTTTGCAAAACCCCACGCTGAGCTGCCCTGTCTCTGTCTCCAGTATCCATCAGCTGAGGAGCAAGGTATCAGAGGAACACGAGGTCATCAAGAAGAAGGAGCTGGAGACTGGCCCCAAGGCATCCTATGGCTATGGGGGCAAATTTGGAACAGAGCGAGACCGAATGGATAAGGTAACAGCTGTTGGAGTCTTCCATGAGGCCTCAGTGGAAAAGTGCTTTTCTGATAAAGGAAGGGGCAGCCCTGTTTTCTGGCCCGACCCTGAAGGGAGGGAATTGAGAGTTTGCATGGCTGCACTGATGCACACATGTCCAGCTAGCCCATAATCTGTCTCCAGGATCTGTTTGAATTAATTTATTTAACTCTTCTCTACAATGTCTTTGCAGTGCTGCCCTTAGCTGTGAAGGACTTTCTGTGGTTGTTTAAACCTGCTGCGTAGCAATTAAATCTGGTGCCACCCTACTTGTGTTTGGAGAGCTAATGTATAATTCCCTCCTCGCATTCTGCATTACAGATCTTTTATCTCCTTGAGATAAAGCCCCAGACATCAGATCTGGTCTATGTTTTGTGATAATCATTATCATCATGTTTCTTCCTGCACATTTCAGCATTTAACGCTTCTTTTTCAGAAGGGAGAGGATTAGATTGCAGTAGAGTTTAGTAGATGTGGTCACTGTGGGATCGAATAATACTAGAATGGCAGGGTGAGAAACAGACTGTCCTGAAAAATTCCCTCCTCTCCCAGCCAGAGGTGTGGTAGTCAGGAACTGCACACACTCCTCAGGAGAAGGGGCAGAAGCTGAACACTTGAAGCATCGTGGTGAAACTGGACAAAGGCCAAGAAGTTGCTCAACAAGAACGCCCTCAGTCTGGTCCAGCAGTCTGAGCACAGCTGCTCCATTTTGGCATAGAGTGTCTGTGGTTCCTGGCCACAGCATCTCCAGCAGGGAGAGCAGGATCCTGGCCTGGCCTGTGGCCAGGTTTGCTGGCCCTCACTATCAGATACAGAAACAGGGAGTGGGTGTCAGGTCTCTTCCTGGAGTTCTCAGCTCTGTGTGTCTGTCYGCACTTTTCTCTCATTTCCCCTGTGATAACCCACCATGCAACTCCACGAGCACTTGAGAGCAGCATCCCACCTTTGCTTAGTGAGCTGGCTGTGGGGACTGTTTGTGAGATGACAGCCCTTGCGGAGGGCACGGCCACCACCAGCAGGGTCAGCTCACATCTGTGACCCTGTGGCTGCCAGCGTGTCAGCAGCATGTTGGAGCAGCTGTGCCGCTTCTTTCTGTCCACCGTGGGTGCTCAGGTGACACTGTCTCTCCTCTCAGTGCGCAGTAGGACACGAATACATCGCTGATGTTGGGAAGCACTCSTCCCAGACAGATGCAGCCCAGGGCTTTGGTGGCAAGTTTGGAGTCCAGCAGGACCGAGCAGACAAGGTGCGTCAGAGAGTGCAGCTGAAATATGTTCCTGTGGCCTGTGCTGCCCCTAAAGCACTGCTGCATGCCAGGTTGTGGATTAATTTTCAAAGCCTGGGGCATGCAGGGTGTGCCGTGGGCCATGGCCTTGCTGAAGCACAGCTCACCTGTGGAGGGCCTGTCCCATCCAGGCAGAACCCTGTTTGTTGGCCTGTGGTGTTCATCCTGGGGGACCGTGGTGTTTGCCCCTGCATTCTGCAGGCCAAGATGGAGCATGGCACAGGGGAGGGAGGCTGAGACCCGTCCTGGCCCTCAGGATGACTGACATTCCTCCCCCTCTTGTTCCAGTCAGCACTGGGCTTTGAATACAAGGGTGAGGTGGAGAAACACTCATCCCAGAAAGGCAAGTCCGTGGGCACGTGTGGCCCTTTGACCCTTTGCCGAGCTTCTCTTCTGCTCCYGGTGTCCCGTGCTGTTGTCTCCTGTCACCTGTTTCAGATTCCTGTTCAGATCCATCCCTGTGGCCCCATTCCCTGCTGTCCTGTCACCATCCTCATACTGTACATCCTGTTTGTCTCTGTGCTTTGCTCATCCTGACTGAGCAAAGGAGACACTCCCACCCTGTGATGGATGGCCGGTGCTTTCTGTTCGCTCAAAGCCATTCTTAGACCTGTTCCAGAGGAAGCCTGAGCACAGTAGCACTTGAGAAGTGATTGCTGGTAAAGCAGCCCTGTAGGAAGAGGCACAGCAATGGGCATGGAAACAGAGCCCTATAGAATATCCAAACTATTGCAGAATTCTCCAGATAATTCAAAAAACAGTGCAAAAATTGAAACTAAGGGTATTTTAAATGTTATGCTCCCAAGAGAAGGTGAAAGAGCATAGTCTGTTGCTGTTTCAGATAAATGTGAAGAATACTGCATTTGCAAGGAAAGAACTGAATCAGATTTGTTTAAGAAGAAACTATAAAAGAAGGAAAATAGTTTGAGGCATTTTTGGTTCATCTTAAAATAATGGATCACATGCATTTGTGCTACATTAACATATTCTTGTAAACATAGAAATTCATCAGGCTGTGTGAAACCACAGAAATTGCTCAGGAAATGCAAATTCAGAAATAGGRTGTTTAGGTAGCTTTTCGTAAAAACCTGTCCATACTGGAAGCTCCAGCAGCAAGGTAACAGTCATAAAATCTGTGTTTACCGGAAACAGCTCTCTTAAAGATCAATTTCATAACCACCCCGTGGGTCGATAATAGTTTAATCACCATAAGTTTAAGAATTTTTAGGACTTACAGATTAAGTGATGGAACGTATATAAAATAGACATCCATCCTGGAATGCAAAATGTTATGCATATTTCTCTAGATCACAGCCTCCATGGACTGGTACAGCTGCTGTTGTTCGAGAAGCCTCAACTCAGTCCCATGAAATGCAGACTGGTGAGAACAGGGCACAAGGGAACGGGGCGAGGTGACTCTGATTTACTCCTGAAGGGCAGGATTTGGAGATGAGCCGGCTGGTCTGAAAGGAGGAGTCTGAACATCCAGGAGTCAGGATGGAGGCTGAAGTGTCTCAAGAATCAGCCAGTAGTAATCAGGTGGTCCTTAGAAAGCACCTGAACAGGATTGAAGTCGTTAATGGATCATTAGTTTGGAGATGGAAAAAGGAGAAGCACCAGGCTGCTGTGCTGTGCTGACACTCTGGCCAATGGAGCAGTGACAAGTGGCAGCGTGTCTGCAGGAAGGGGAGTTCAGCCTTGGGGGCAGTCCCCAGGSTCAAGCACTTCCTTGTGGAAGCTGAGATTCCACTGTAGCAAACTTAAGCCCTTTTGCCATTCCTGTACTTCCAAGTCTCAGTGTACATACTCACAGCCCTTTCTCAAGGCTGGCTGAAATCCTGGCTCTGGGTGGTAGGTGAGAGAGTGATGCCCCAGCTGTCAGAGCCCAAGGTCTGCTTGGCATTATCTTTGTATATGACTGTCCTCCCACTGTCTTGGGCACATCCGTTATCTTCCTTTCCTCCTGACCTGCCTTGTCTCCTGGTGCCACGTTTGCCTTGTGCCCCCATTCCTAGGGGCTCTCATCCTCCCTGCCATCCTCTCTGACCCCTCCCACCCTTCACTTTTTATGACGTTTTCCATAATTCCTGCTGCTGTTCCTTCTCCTTGGTGGCCCTTCCCTTCCCCATCCTYTCCTAACCAACCCCGTGCTGGGGCAGCATTTGACTCCATAAACCACCTCAGATTACTCCAAGGGCTTTGGTGGGCGTTATGGAGTGGAAAGGGATAAGGTGGACAAAGCAGCTGTGGGATTTGACTACAAGAGCCAGGCAGAGAAGCATGACTCTCAAAAAGGTGAGCCACAGCAGCCAGGTGAGCTGGGGAAGCTGGGTGAGGTGGGAGATCTAGGGGAGCAGGGAAAACTGGGGGAGCTGGAGGGGCTGGGGGAGCAGGCAGAGTCCAGGTTGGGGCTGGGACTGTGCCCACTGGGACTATGGGGCACCGTGCAGGGCTTTTGCAATCTTCTGCATGAATGGTGGAAGAGCTACAGGGAGCTGTTGGATGTGCAATGCTTATAGCAAGGGCGTGGGTCAGGTGAGAAAAGCCATTGCACAGCCATTGCCTGGCTGCTGGAAAGAGTTCAGGCTAAAGGAAGAGGAGCAGATGAGTTCTATGGGCATAAGGGTGGCTTGGACAGCACCAAAGGAAGAGTGAAGGGGAAGACCAGGCATGTGCTAATAGCAGGTGACATATCCCAGGAGGAGGGAGGGCTGTTGCTGTAGCACCAGTGGGGTAGTCTGGCCTTGTTCCATGTCTTTCTCTAAGCCCTGGGCACAGAAGACCTGTGAGTACAGCCTGAACTCACACTGCTGCCTCTTGTCTCCTTCCCTCCCTTTTCTGTTCTCTTCCATGCCCTGATCTGGATCCCTGTGGCTGAAGACTATTCTGTGGGCTTTGGTGGGAAGTTTGGAGTCCAGAGGGATCGTCAGGACAAGAATGCCCTTGGCTGGGACCATCAGGAGAAAGTGCAACCCCACGCATCCCAAACAGGTCAGATGGTGTTGGCAGAGGTGGTAGCCACCTTGGAGCACACACAGACCTGGAGCTTGTGATTTATAGTAAGAGATCCAGCTGCTGAAAGCAGAATGTGTCCAGCATGTTGCAGAGCAGCTGAGACACAATGAACCCCAAAGCAGAAGGGCAAAATGTGTGCTTGGATCAGTGGGGGACATGGAATGTGAGTCCCTGAATCAGGATTCCCAGGCTCTGCTGTGCTTTCTCTGGGGGCTGGGACATTCCTGACCATAAGCTCATTGTAAAGGTGAGCACAGAGGAGTGAGGCAGAGCTGATCCCAGGAAGGCCTTGGGTGTTTGACTTCACTGAACAAGGCCACACTCCTCTCAGGTGGGGTACCTGGCCTCTCACCCAGGTGCCTTGGACTCAGGTTTGGCAGCTACAGCCCTGCACACCTGTGCCCTCAGCTGAAAGGAGGAGGGAGGGATTAGTCCTAAAATCTATTGTCCAGAGCATTTAGCTTTATCTGTGTCTCATCATATATGGAACTAACTAGAGATAACACATGCAAACTCATTTCACTGGTTATAGCATACTGAGGTCAGAGGTACACACAGACTATAAAATACCGTAAAATATCTTTTTTTTCCATGCAGACTGTGCCAAGGGGTTTGGAGGCCGTTATGGGGTCGAGAAGGATAGAGTGGATAAGGTAAATCTGCTGCAGGCTGCAGTTGTTTCCTCCTAGTCACTGCTTTTTGCCCAGCTGGAAGAGAAGAGATTCCCTAGGTGGAGGTGAGATCCCAGTGCTCAGTGCACAGCTGTGGCAAGAGGAAACTGGCCCAGTGTAAGATACCAGAAGGTGCAGAGAGATGCAGCCTGGGGAGACTGTAATGCAGGGAATTCCTCATGGCATTGTCCGTAACTCCGCACTTCCCTGCTGTTTGTTACCTTCTGCAGGTTTTTCACTCCTACCAGAGTGCCTCAAGGTCTGTTCAGGTACTAAATCTTTCTGCACAGGTTGACAAATCCCAGCAGGGATGGGATTGGCACAGATCATCTGCCGTGCATGAGAAGCGGTCACCCAGTTGGCTGGTTCAGGTTTTCTGTTTGGGCTGACACCGGGAAAGTCTCATCTACAGTCACAACTCACACTGAGGCACTGGGATGAATTTCCATGCTTGGCAGGCTGCTCTGAAGGCTTGGCCAGTGAAGGGGGTTCTGCCAGTGGGTGATGATCTGCATAGACATGGATAGCCTAAAAGATGTGAACTTTGGGGCTTTTGGAAAAGGCAGTGAGGGAGCCTTTCCTGAAAACTACTTTTCCTGCTGTGGGGCACGGTGCTGTGCCTGACATAGCACCAAGGTCACGGTACTCAAGAGCTCGAGCAAGCAGGGGAGGATGCAAACGCACTGAAACAACCCACAGTGGTCCTGTCCATGTTGCATGTGTGGGCTGGGCTAGCAACAGAGAGGGAATGTTGTCCTGCCCGCTGAAGAGATTAGCACTATCTGTGAATTTAACAACAGCAAATGGAGGGGCATTGRCAAAAAGGCAGGTCTTGTAGCTGGTCAAAAGCAGGTGAGGACTTGGTAAAAGGGCTGTGSGTCATTTGGGAAGCAGGATGCAGGTGGCAATCGGCCACCAGCCTCTTGTGACACCTGCAGGCAGCCCCTGGTGTAAAGTGTCAGGCTGAAAAGTGAGTCCTACCTGCTGGTTCCTGTTTGCATGAAGTAGTTTTCTCATTAAAACAGGTAAACCCTTAAGCCCTCTGTATCTCGCTCTGGTTCTCCTGCAGCCTCCCCACCCATATTACTCCCAGTTCAGCATCTCTCCATACCTTCTGAGGCCAGGGATGCCGCCGGTGTTCACACACAGGTGCCACTGCAGATCACGCACCGCACGTGAGGCAGCAGTGCCGCCAGCAGGGAAGTGTTTTCAGGCCTCATGCCACTGGCAGTGCGGGGACACATGCACAAGGTCCCTGGGCCTGGGGAAGAGGCAGATGGCAGGCATCCTGCCAGGCATCCCCCAGGCTCTTTGCCGTGGCACAGGGAGTGTCCCCAGCCCTGCTGTCCTGTGCCACTGCTCACCCTCCCCCGCTGGGCTCCACAGCGTCTTTCCAACTCTCAGTGCCACCTCTTGGGAGGGACACCTCTGTCTTTGGCAGGGGGGCAACAGGGGCATCCCCAGGGCAGGGAGGTGTCAGGAGAGGGGACTGCAGCCAACAGCTTCCCCTGGGCCAGGGCAACTGTACAGGCGAGGATAAACACATCTGGGAGCAAAGCTTGCCGTCACCAGTACCCAAACACAGCACTGGCCTTGCCCAACAAGCTGAACAATTCTTTCACTTCCTCTTGCAGAGCGCTGCTGGCTTTGATGAGATGGCAGCTCCCACTTCCTCCTATGAGAAAACAAGACCCCTGGAAGCAGGTGAGACACCTGAGTACCAGCCCTGGGCTTAGGAAGCTGTGGGCCTCACAGTCCTTCCAYGGCAGAATGCTGGCTGCCGTGTGCTGTGGTGGGATGGGGATTTAACCTGTACTGGAGGGCGGGAGAAGGTGCCTGAACTGCAAGGTTCTCTGGAAGTGGTAGAGGCCAGGATCTGGATGCTTGGGCTGGTAGAAGGAAGACATAGKGCTGGGTCAGTCAGCTGTCTCCTCACAGGAGCCTCCAGTGGCACCAGCAGCCTGCGGTCACGGTTTGAGCACATGGCCAAGTTGGCAGAGGAGGACAGCAGAAGGCAGGCCCGGGAGCACCAGGAGGCACGGCAGCAGGTGAGCCAAGGCCATCTTGCTGTGTACTCCAAGGCTCATGAGAGACTGTTCCTCAGAGCCATGCAGCTCTAAGTTCTTCTCTCTGGTCTCTTGAAGGTAACCTCCTGCCTAAACTGCTTCTCTGCATCTGCCAGGAATGGCCACTAAGCTTCACAGTTGTCACTGGACTTCCCTTTTCAGTGCACAGATCTGGACATACCTGCACCCAGCCAGGCCCCTGTGCTTTAGCTTCACCTCTTTTTACCTGCCTGGCAAATGGTGTGGTTACTGCTCCCCAGCACTGCCCTCCCAGCAGTCTGTATGTGGGATGCATCCCAGCAAACTGGAGATGGTACCCAGCCCCTGTGTTCATCTACCTTCCCACCTGGTGCTCTTCCTGCACTCAGAGGGCAGAGGGGTGTTAACAGTGAAGCCCCCCCGAGCTGCTTTTCAGGGCTGCCCCACTGTTGTCACCATCCTGTGAGTGCCCAGGCCCAGAGCAGGTTTGTAGGTGGAGGAAAATGTTCTGAGTTGCTCTGTTGGGAATGTGAAGGAATGTGAACAGCCATTGTTCTGGGCTCATTCAAGGGGTTGTGCAGTCTGATGGCTTTTCTCTGGCAGAAAGTTCCACCAAGAGAGAAGGAATACACTGGGGCAGACCCTCCAGCTGTGCCAGCAAGGGTACCCAGGAGTGCTGCTGGAGATCGGCCCGTGTCACCAGGAGAGCAGGTGCCAAGGCAGCCTGGGAGAGCTGGGAAGGGGAGCAAGCAGAGGGGATTGCACCTGAGAGGGGCTGTGCTTTATGGGCAGCCCTGCAGGAAGGTGTGGAGCGCAACCACTGTGTGTGAGAGGCCTTGRAAATATAATGGGGAGCACTGGGATGGGGATGGGAGCGCATAGTGCCTGGCCCCATGAGACAAGCTCTGGGAGGGGGTCAGTGCGGTGGCAGTACCATGGGCTGTAGTGAAGTATGAGCAGAGTTCAAACACGTGAGCCCKGAGGGTCTCCAGAGCAATCCCATGTGCTCTTTCAGCATGGCCCAGGTAGCTCAGCTGTTTCCCCCGYGTGCAGGGGATGATGCTCCATTTGTGCCCTGGCAGCAGTAAAGGGCTGCCTTGTGTCTGCTGCTGGGAGTCAGGGAAGGTGCTTTGGAAGGTGTGGTGGGTGCTTTGCAGGTGACTTCCCTGTCACTTTCTCACCTGATGGCAGGAGGCCAAAAGGGAGGATGAAGAGGTACCACCGACTTTGCCACCAAGGCCTGCAGATCTGGATGCAGAGCTGTGCAAGGTCCCCAGCCACGGTCAGCCCATCTGCAGTATAAGTTTGGATGTTGGTGGAGACTATGAGGAGCTGCCAGAGCCCTCTGACTACTGTGACAGTACCAGTGGAGGTGCTGACTATGAGGAGCTGCCAGCCCCACCAGGAAAGCTGGATGCCACCTATGACTTTGGAGGAGATGGAGGTGAAGACTATGAGGTGATCCTTGCTCAGGAGCCCAGAGAAAACCAGCCCAACCTGGGTGAGTAYTGATGGAAGGGTCCATGTCTTGGGGAGCTTGTACCTGTGCACTCACCTCACTAGATGTATGGGACAAAGTCCAGAGGGAATTTTTATCCTGAAGTCTACTGTGGACGGGGTAGCAGGTCCTGATGATGGAGACTTGGTTGTGTCCCACTCCCCTGCCCATCTCTAAAGTGCAGATGAGCTGCATGGAGCACTGGACCAGACAGCAGGAATCTGCTGGATCAGGATCTGGGCAGCAGGCTGCCACAGGCTCAGGAGAAGCTGGATCAATGCTCTTRCTGCTGTTTCATGGCAAGCCACTGCCAGTGCTTCACTGAGACCTGGGGGTGCCTCTGGTTCAGCCCATTCCCCACGTGGCTGGTGTTCCCAAGGCCTGGTCGGGTGGAGTGGCGTGGTGTGAGGAGTGCAGGTAGCCTTTGTCCAAGCACAGGAGCCTCTGTCGGTTCTTCCATGGCACCTTTGCAGGTACTGGACCTGGCAAGTGAAGAGGCTGGAGTTACGCCCAGCCTTTTTCTTGCGAGAAAGATCGAGACCCAGCTCTCCCTTGAAGAAGGGGAGGGAAGTCACACCTCGCTTTGAGCTGTGGTCCAATCTGTCCTGGTTGAGAGGGTTTGGATGTGCTTGTCCAAAGCTGGTACTGACCAGGACTGTGTGGCTGCTTCAGCCCCTGTCTCATCTGTGTGTCCTGTGTTCTGCAGAGAACATGGACAGAATTTSTGAGGGGCAGAACTCGGGGATCTGTGCGGTGGCTCTCTACGATTACCAAGGAGGTAGGTCTGCCATCAGGGCCTAGGGGTGTTGCCAGGGCTGTGCAACGGGAAGGTAGGGGTTCACCACGTCAGCACTGGGGAAAAGACTGTTGACTTGGAGGTTTAAATTTCATCCTCCTGGGAAGCAGAATGAGACCTGGCTTGGGAGCTGTCGTGGTTTAGGAATGGTATTCTCTAAGTTAGTACTCCCAGTAAAAAAAAAATATTTGTCACTACCCGTCTCCAACTGGAGGCACTAAAGGGCAAAGACCACAAGTTGAGGTAAGAGCTGTTTACTGGAAACAGCAATAAAAAGGGGAACAGTAGCAACAACAATGTAAATAACAAGAGATATAAGAATTATTCACATGGAAAAACACCCAACAATAGACAAGATTGCATGGCTCCCTCCACCACATTTTCTCAACCAGAAGGAACCCCGCCTTCCTTGGAACTGTCTCTTTCCCCCACCCCTGGCAATGACATGAGGTGGTACAGAATAACCTCAGTGTCTTGGCCATGGCCCCTCCCAGCTACCGTAAAAAATTAGCCTTGTCCTGGCCCAAACCAGGACAGGAACAGAGAAACTTCATCTTTCACTTGTGAGGTCTTGCTCTTTCTCTGCTTGTCTGTGCTGTTGGAATGGGGCTTGGGTGAGGTAAACTCTTGGGGATTATCAGAGTCCTTGTTCTGTCTTCTCCTACCTGGGGGAGGTGGGAGGAAGAATGTGAACCAGCTCTCTCTGGGGTTCTCTTTGCATTGTGACTGTCTTTTCTTGACAATTTTTGCAGATGGAGATGATGAGATTTCTTTTGATCCTGATGACTCAATCACACACATTGAGATGGTGGATGAAGGCTGGTGGCGGGGACAGTGCCATGGCAGAGTCGGCCTCTTCCCAGCAAATTATGTGAAGCTTCTGCAATGAAATGAGCACTGTGCAAGCTGCTTCCTTCCAAAATTTTACCTCTGTCTGCTTCAGCCTTTTCCATGTTAGCAGCTTCATTTAGCTCAGCTTAGTGTATCCACATTCAGAGAAATATGAAGGAACAAACTGGCAGTGTCGGGAGGGAATGTTTTGTTTTATGCCCAAGAGGATTTTGATCCCAATCCACTTCCAGATGGGAAAGATGGGATGGTTTAAGAGCATATGAGTGCAATGTAAGGTGTCTCATCTCTTCTAAGCTGCCCTACGTGTGAGCCAGCAAGCCTGCAGAAGCATGTCTTGTTCCAGTGGGGCAATTTCTGGAGAAGAAAGACCAAATCTAGTCCAGGCAATGCAGAAGGGATGTGAGCTGTGAGACCTTTCATTTCCTGTGGCTCTGGATCTCATCCTAGTTAGRGGTCGGGAAAAAGAGCACTGGGAAAGCCAAATTTGCATTTATTCCCAGGAAGGGGTTCCACTTTTAGGATGAGCCATGTTTGCAGCATGGAGCAGAGGAATGTGAACGTGGTGTGTGTGCCCTTTTTGGGCACATGTGTGTCTGTCYCTGAGGGCTGTGATCTTCTGCTCTGGCCTGGCTCAGATTGTGTCCCAGTGATTCTGTGACAGCTCATGTCCCCCGTACCTGCTGGAGGCTCCTGAGAAGCCCCACTGACTCTTCATCACAGATGTGAGTAAAAGGGTGAGCAGATGAGAAGCAGGACAGGAGGAAACACTTTATTGTTAATTTTTAAAACAGTTTTCAGAAATGCAAGGCAAAGCCCTCCCTCAAGCCAGTACTTCTTAGGTGGATGCTCAGCTCTGGGCGTTGTTCCTGTGTGGGATGCAGGTATCATCACAGCAGGAATAAAGCAGGAACAGCTGGCTARAGCAGCAGCTGAGGAGCTGTGGGACTGAGGGACTGTGGGAGCACACCCCAGTCACTGCCACAGACAGCCGTGGCTGCAGAAGGTCCCACTGACACTGAAGCTTTTGAGCTCAGTGTAGTTCACAGATGAGTTCTGGACCACCCAGCAGTTGATCAAGCCTGTACTACCTGGTCAGGAGTGCAGCATTCCTGCTCAGTGTTTGATCCTGGAAAAACCCACACGCTATGTCTGTCTGTGACAGGAAAGGTGCATTGGAATTCAGGTTAAAAGTTATCAATTTTAATGTAACTCTTCCAGAGGTTTCTGGTTTGGATTTCTGGTTGGTTGGATTTGGGGTTTTTGTTTGGTTGGAGTGCTTTGTTATTTTTGTTTCTCTGAAACTTCCCCAGTCTTTTTTGTTGTGCAGTTCCTGCTGTGTTTTCTGCTGTCCCTTTCCAGGGGCTCTCCAGAAAGGGGTTCATTGGGCAGACTGACGTGTCCACTGACACTGGACTGAAGGTATTTTAAGGTTTTTTTTAGAATCCAGAGGGGCATCTAGCAAGGAGAGCTGAGGGATTCACAGCCTGTCTGGGTAGGAGCAACTGCCCAACCCAAGAGGTGGGTTACAGAAACATTTCTTTCCCTGAAGAATAAAATCAGCACATGTAGTGCACTAAGAAATGGGAAATTGCTCCCAACATTGCTGTGTGTCTCCTAGTCCCAGTTCTGACTCTGTAGTGGATTTCTTTGGGAACAGATTAGCTATTACTGGGTATCTCTTGGTAACCGAGCTACAGATGAGCATATTTGGGTGCAGCTGACAGGCTGTGTGACTGTGGGTGTGACCTGCCTGTGTCATCTCCCTTGCCCCAGTGAGCCCCTGCTCCTGGCTTTGCCACAGTGTTGGGCACTGACCAGATGTACATGTGTTTGTGATGTGCTGATGTTTGCAAAAGCCCAAACATTGAGCTCACACAACATGAAGTGAGCAGCCTGCACCCCTGGGGCATCGCCCCTGCACAGTGTGGTTTGGGGCAGCTCCAACACCTACAGGGGCCTCCAAATGGAAAGGGTGCTCCTGGCACCAGCCCCAGGGTCACCACCTCTTCCTGGCCAACTTGTACTCAGAAARCACCAAGGGAAATCTCTGCTGTCATCACTGAGCAGCACTTTTGCCTCATGGCTGCTCATGATCCTTCCTGGGCAGTTGTCACTCCTGCTCCCGTCTCATCTCTCCTTGTCCCCATAGCCAGCCCTGGTTCCTCATCCCGGTGTGAGCACCGACTCTGCCCCTGAGGCAAAKCAGCGCACTCTTACCAGGAGGCTGAAATTGCAGAGATCAGGTCCTTGCGTTCCCAGTTTGCCCGCTTGGTCCCATCCCCCACAGACTTCTATCTGTGGGGAACAGGCCACAGGAACTCCAGTACCAATTACAAAAGCCCASAGCACTTCATCTGCTCGCCTGGCATGTTTGTGAACATATAAACAAGACCCACAGCGGGCTGGTAAAAGTTGTGGGCTGGTAAAAGCTCAAGGCAGCCACTTCATTCACCCTTGCTGGAATCAGTCAGATCCTGGGCAGAGGCACTGGGAGTGAGAAGGGCCAGGTCTGCACAGACCTCSCACCTTTGAAATGGCTGCGGACAGGACACACCTGAAACCACTGAAGTTTCATGAAAGGAGAAAACAGTAACTGGCTAGTGCTTTGACAGGTTCTGGGAAACATCTGGGTTACAGGAGACACTTTGAAAACATGTTATTGCAACAAAAAATACKATGTTGAGGTTCCAGGGCTATATGCAAACGTGGTTGAAGCTCCTGCCCAAATTCCTGCTCTGCTCCAGCCACACTGGGTATATCCCACAGTAGGTAGGAGCAGTTATTACACCATTGCATACCTCATACATAACTTGTTTGTRTCATTCTGGTGCCTCTTGGTCCTAATCTGGGTCACCTCTGATTTGTAACTTCCAAAGGGTTTAATTTAACACAATTTATTTCTTTTTTTCTCTCTTCGCTGCCCTTTTCCCATCCCTGATCTGTGGATACAGACTAAGCTGAAACCAGAGGCCTGGGCCTATCTCAGGCTTATTCCTCTCTGCCAGAAAGATTTTCAGTTGCTTTATTTGAACTCCAAACTTTGCATTGCAAAATAACAAAAACAATTATCTGAATGCTGGTACAGCTTAGTTTTGTGATGGCTGCCAGAATCTCACATCTGTAATTTGGCTGCTGTTTTTCTGTCTAATGCTTCAACTTCTCCTTCCTGCTGTCCCTGTGAAGGGAGCCAGTACCTGGAATCAGACTGGGGAATATTGGACCACGGCTGCTGCTTCCTGCACAGACACACCACAGTGCTGGTACTATAATTCATCCCTCCCATTGCTCCCAGAACTCTCCTTGGGAGAGGGATGGATTTTTAAAAGTTTCCCTAGAATATCTTCTCTCTGGAAAGGATCAACAAATCCCATGCTAAATTTAAATATTCTGCTCCAGCAGCAGCTTTGCACAACTGATGGCTTTTACCTTTCCCTRGGTGCTGTGGGAGATACAAAACCACGTTTTGTTTATCTGGATTGTTTTGGAAGGAAGGGGAGCGATSAAAGAGGAAATCTGGCTAATGAAAGTACTCAATAGTCATGTGTGAATGCAGGGCCCAATCAGGTCCTGGACATGTTGGTAACTGGGATTGGGATCTCATAGAGAGATGAAAACTAGTGCTCGGGATCTACCAGGGCTTTGGAGAGTATGTCCTGGAGATGTGGCTGTCTGGAYCCAGGTGAGAAGGAGCCAGTGTGGATGACTGGTCCATGTAGACAGAAGTAAGGTCTGTCATAGGGTTTTCCTGGTCTGTGCCACCACATCAAGCTCAAGGTTACATTTGGTCAGTGACCAGATCCAGCCCCAGCTTGCCCTGGCTGGTGCATGAGGTGGGAAGTTGTTTATTTTCTGTGCTAGGGAAAAAAAACAGTCCCAATCTATGAGGATTTTTTTTTTCTGCAATCTGGTGTTTGTCTCGCTTCTTGACCCTCCTGTTCTRTACAGTGGCTCTGTGGGAAGACTCTGAAGAAAATGATTGTGACCCCCAAATCTGAGCCTGACTGTTTATTAATTCCTTGGTACTTTCAGGTAGGGGATGTATTGGATCTCTCTGGGACAGTCTTCCCTGAACACCATGACTTCTGTTTGCCTGGAATTTGATTCTGTGCCTGCTTTTCCATGTGAAAACCCCCAGCCTGATACAAGATCAAACCCACAAAATCTTTGGCCCCCTACCACATCCWTCTCTCCAGCTCTGCACAGTGAGATGCAGCTTTAGCYGAGACAAGCGGCTCATGCAGTCAGAGCTGAGGAGACCAATTTGTCYTAAATTTCCATTGCATCCATTTTTCCTCATCCCCAGGCTTGGGAAAAGCAGGACACAGGCCTTTGGGAAAGGGCAGATCAGCTGCAGGGAGGGAAACAGCACCAAAGCCCCCAAGATGGGCTGGTATGGAATTACAGCCATGCTGGAGGAAGGAGAGGCCCAACCTGTGCCCATGTGGCCCCTCTGCATCCCCTCCCACTGCAGCAACACCCCAGGGCCACAAGCACCAGAGCCACAGGGGAACAGAAAGGAACTCTGGAGGTTGTTGAGCCCAAAGCCCTCCCTTGCTCAGGGGCTCCTGACCTTATCACTCTTGAAAATTAGTAAGATAGTTTCTTTCGTGYCTCAGTGAAATTGCCAGTATTTCAGGTTGTTTCCATTGCCTTCTGTCCATTCCTGGGACACCTCAGGTTCCCTTCAATGCTCACACTTRGGATTTCAACCCATCAGTAAACCCCACTGACCTCCTAATTCTGAGCAGTCCCAGCCCCCAGTCTCTCCTTACCTGTCAGGTTCTCAGACRTTGTAACGAATCCATGCTGGAGTCCAGTCCTGACCAGGCTGTCTTGTACTGGGGAGCCTGAAACAGGAGCCAGGGCTCCAGCTGTGCCTCACCTGTGCCCCAGGGAGGGGATGGGCAAGTGTTCAGGCTCCCACAGCTGAGGGTGTTCTCAGACCAGAGRGGTGTACTGCTGACTCAGGGGTGGCTCAGGGCCTTCAGAACAGCCAGGTAATTCTCTGCAACTCTGCTCTGGTCCCCCAAATGGAAATATCCCTGCCTGGGTGTAGGACATGGCATTTCCCTCTAGGAACTTAATGAAATTCCCATTAGCCCATTTCTCCCTGAAGGGACTAGCCCARATAGAGACCATGGCAGGAGAGGTACACACCCGAGGGACTGCAGCCTGTGCCATGAATGAGTAAACAAGAAGAGGAACAAATTACAAGTAGAAAAGTGAAGGCCTGCCCAGCCCCAGCCGCCTGTGCTGTGTCACCTCCCCCAGGGACTGGGAGAGACTGGGCAGAACCTGCAGGGAAAGAGGGGAGAAAAGATGTTGGACTGAAGCTGAACCTGGGAAAACAGAGGAAAGGTGTTTCCCCAAGTGTTTTTTTTAATCATCATCTTGGGTTTTCTTCTGTATCTTAACCAGTAACTAAAAGTTTGTGTTAATAAATCAATATATAGCACTAAATCAAGCTCAAGCTGAGAGGATTCTGCCCATGGTGGCAGGGACAGAAGGCAGGCCTGGGCTGGGATCAGCACCGATTTCCCTCTGAAACCTTTCCTTCCCTTCTTCCCAGGCCCAGCTGTGTTCTCCCTTCCAGCGCTGACACAAACCTGCTCAATTCTTCCAAGAGCAGATCAAGTTTATGCCTAAAACCTGCACATCCCTGTGAGACCCCCGGCCCAGCTCCACACCAGAGGTGTCTCTGCAGGTACATGAGCCGGACTTTGTGGCCCCAGGCAGTGCTTCTGCAGCAGCACCTGGGGCAATACCTGCTGTAGACACACACCTGTGCTCCCAGGTGGGAACAGATGGGCCAGGGACCTGCAACTTCCAGGAAAAAAAACAGGGATCTCAAACTGCCCTTCACACCTGTACTGAAGTGCCACACTGAGATGTCAGCATGGAATGGCTTGGGCTGGGAGGCACCATAAAGCTCATCCAGTTCCCTGTCCCTGCCACGAACAGGGATGTCACCCACTACACCAGGCTGCTCCAGACCCATCCAGCTCAGCCCAGGCCACTGACAAGGATAGGGCAAGCACCATTGGAAATGTGAAAAATCATTTACTGGGTACTTACAAGGAGGGGAAAAAGAAAATGAAAAAAAAAAACCAAAAAACAAAACAAAACCAAAGCAAACCCACTTTGATAACAGCCCTCAAAGCAAAGGTACCAGTGACATTCCATAAGGTTTCCTTGGAGACCAAATATCAGTTTTGACATCTCCTGCATCTAACATCAACTGTTTCACCCTCAGGTTTCTGATAAAGCTTCTTGAACAGCTTTAGATTTGCACAATAAACCCTATGCCTGGGCAATGGGCTGCCCAGTCTGAGCACCTATGCTCARGTACAGCCTCAGGGCCAGGGCAACGTCAAGGTGACACCTGGCAGGTACCTGAATCAYGGTGGCTGTGAGGTGGTGCCACTCTGTGACAATCCTGCTGAGTCACAGATCTCTGCACTGGTATGTGTTCAAAGCAGCCCTTTTTCCAAATGTAGCCATTGCGAATGAGTATGAAAAAAACATCAAAACTTTAAAAATGGATAGTGTGAGTCAGGAGTTATTAGTTAATGACATGCCCAAGGAAAGTGTAATATAAAAAAGGAAAGGTGAAAAATAGTCAAGTTTAATAGTTACAAGAAAAACACATATATCTGAGCAAAACCTCCAGGAATCAATAAAACACCGACGAAATATCAATGAAGTATCAACAGCACTGGGGACAGCAGCTCTCAAACCTGTGTGAAGACASACAGGATCCTGAGCAGATCCCCTCTGGACACTGCTGAGGACAAGGACAGCAGTGATGTCCTGAAGATCCCTGGATCTGTACCTGGAACAGAACAATGACCATTTGATTCTAGACAGGAGGAGGAGGGAACACAAACACAAACGAGTTTAACTGTGGTAGCACTGGGCTGCGCTTTCCACAACAGAGCATTGTCAGTCACTACCCAACACCTCACAGAGTTCTGGAAGGACCTACAGAGCCCCTGCCTTGATCTGTGACATACCAGGGCAYGGGTGAATCTCGGCTCAGCTTTCCTGTCCTGAGCACAGCCCAGCATACCTTCCCCAGCCTGAGCATCTGAGATTGCCCAAAGGAAATTCCCTCAGCACATCAAGGCACTGTAACTAAAATGGCAGCACTGTAAGGGGCCTGTGGGGAGATAGCATAAATGGACTGAAACCCCATCCAGGAACACATCTCACATGGCATCACAGCGAGAAACACAAATGAGCCTGCCAGGACCTGGCTCTGTACCTCCCAAGCAAGCCCTCCTGCACCACCCTGTCATCATTCCATCACATATCTGGGTAATTCAGTGGCTTTGTCCATCCCATTTCCCAAGGACGTGGAACTGCCCCAGGCACACTGAGGCTAGGGACACTGAGGGCTCCAAGCTGCCCTCGGSTGTTTTGTCACAAGGCCTCACATGGAGAGCTATTGGCAAAGCTCCTCATTTCCCACCCCAGCTGCAGGTGAACGAGGACACGACAGTTCATCTTGCCATGCTGATGCCTTTCTTCATGCTGCTTTTCCTTCTTTTCTCCCTAAAGCACTATGGGAAAAGCCAGCAGGAAGAACCTGAGGCTTCCCATTAGTAAATCCAGGCCAATCCCAACTGGAACAAGCAGCCCATCCTTCASCTGGCCCTTGACCAACTCACCTGTCCTGCTCACACCCAACCAAACTCAGGGAGCCAAGGAGTTGCATAGCTAGACTCTGTCAGCACAAGCACTGCTGGGGCAATTCTTCCTATAGCACCCCAGAATCTACGTGTTACACCAACAACCCGATCCCAGGAAGCACAACATAATCTCAGACAGTACAATATGCACGAGGGTTTCCCTCCCCCACACTCGGTGTCTGGTGCTCCAAAAGAGTGCCCACAGGGGCTGCCAGGTCAGCAAACCAAAGCCTCTCACGAGCAGCTCAGGTCACCTGTGCCTCCTCCGGCCTGAGCACACGGTGCACGCGCTCCTCAGCACTGTAGTACAGCTGCCCACGGCGGAGCTGGGGCTCATCCTGCTCGTACCAGCGCTGCTCATCGAACTCAGGGAAGAAAAAGGCAATTTCTCTGCTAGCTGAGGCAGACGAGTCTGTCAAAAAAAAGAGGAAAAGGCAGTGGGAGATAGCAGTCTGCCACCACAAACATGTGCTGGACTCCAAATGCTTGGCAACACCTGGCCAGGTGTGCATGGGGTCTGCAGAAGGGAACAAATTATTCACTTCTGAAGCCTCAGAACCAAAGCAAAGACAGACAAAGCACCACCATTCTGGCCTCCCCGAGAGCCATCCAAGAATGCCAGGCCTACCTGAGCCATGGGTGGTGTTCCTGGTGTCCGTGAGGCCGTAGGCACCTCGGATGGAGTCCGGGTCACTGTGTCGGGCTCGGAACACTTTAGTGGGTCCCATCAGGGATCTCCAGAGAGGGACAGCATTCTCGTGGGCTAGGATGTAAGCCCACATAGGGCCACTGGTGCAAGGGTTCAGGAGCAGCAGGAGAAAAGATTATGAAGAGCTTGTTACAAACAGGTTATTCGTCCTTACAAACCTGCACAGTATATGGCTGCCATAGGGTGCGATGCGGGGCCCTGGCCTGCCCTTCCAGGCTATGGGGAGGGGCACGGAGCTGCCATGGCACCGAGGCCACGGCGATGGCACTGGTGACCTACGCCAAAGGATAACATCCACCACCTTCGGGAGTGCCACCCACGGGGTATCGCTGCTGTCACAGGAGGGTACGATCCCGACACTCCTACCCCCG
>NW_026624193.1:82511-89760 GCF_030028575.1 Malurus melanocephalus
GGGCGGGGCCGGGACGCGTCGCGCGGCAGCGGGGAGGGACGCGCAGGCGCTGCCATGGCGACGGCRGCGCAGGAGCGCGGGCGGGACGCGGGGCCGGAGGAAGGCCCGGGGGAAGGCCCGGAGGGGGCCCGGGATGAGGCCCCGAGCGGCGCTGAGGAGAAGGTGAAGATCATCTGCCTGGGCGACAGCGCCGTGGGCAAATCCAAGTGCGTGGGGTGCGGGGGGCCCTGCGGGGACGGGCGGGGGCGGCGGCGGGTCYCGCGGGCTGACGGCGGCGCGTCCTGTGTTCGCAGGCTGCTGGAGCGGTTCCTGCTCGATGGCTTGTATCCTTGGGAGCGGGGGTGCGGGGCAGCGGTGCGGGCCTGGCCCGGTGGCCGCGGCGGAGCGGGGTGTGCCTCTCTCGGTCGGCTCCTTAACGCGCCGCAGCCGCCCCCAGCAGCTGTCCACGTTCGCCCTGACGCTGTACCAGCACCGTGCCCGGGTGGATGGGCAGGAGGTCCGCGTGGGTGAGTGGGGACAGCCCGGGGGGGCACGGGCGGTGCCATGGCAGAGGGAACAGCTGGGAAGCGGAGATCCCCTTCCTCGGGATCTTGGTTAAGTGTTTCAATAGRTTACAGCATCCTGACAAATCTGGTGCCCTTCTATAACCGGGCTGCAGCATTGGTGGACGGGACAAAGTGACTGCTATCATAGCCCTGGGCTTGGCAGTGTTGGGCCCTGTCCCCGCGATGTCCTGGGCTCTGAGCTGGAGAGACAAGGACTGGATGGATGGGTGGACAGTCGCGGCATGTCGTGTGGTGTAGATAACCACATGCAGTCACTCRTCATGGCTTTTCCATGTGGACACCTGGACAAATGGGGACCCTCAGGGATCCCTCGGGGTCAGGGTTGGGGCTGAAACTGTTGACTGTCTTTGTTGTGACACGAACAGTGAATGCATATGTGTTGTGATGGGGACCTGTCTGTATTTGGGSAGTTTAAGAAAGTCATTGTCCACAGATTTGACAGTGTCCAGTCAGACACAGTACCAGTGCAAAGGAATCCCTAAGGAAACTTSCCTATTTGGCTTTGGGTGCAGCGCCATGCTTGAGTCCAGCTGACAAGAGGTGTGACTACACTGAGGTGCTTAACTTAAGCTGTTAGGGTTCAAATTTTGCTGTTAGGCAAATTTATACATCAAACCAGACTCAGATGTGAACCTGCAAACCCAATGAGAGATKGTGGATCTCCACCTGGGCTGCACCAACAGCAAAAGACACTGTGGCATCCAGGTTTGCCCCGTGATATGTGGCATACACAGAACTTGGTGAACTGGGACCTGTCTGCCTCTGGCTGACTTATCTTCAGCACTTCAGAGTGAGTCCTGCCCCTGGGAGAGCTGAGTCAGATGTCTGCGAGAGGAGCTGGAGCATTTCCCACGTCAGGGCCCCAGGACCACCACTGAGTCAGAAATCAGCAGTTTCTGGAGTTTTAGGTAGTTTTCCACTGTCATCCCTAGTGACAGAGTGTCAGACATTGCTACTGCTCTTTGTACTTCGGCCCATCTTGGTCCTGCTGTCCCGTACAASTCATGTCACTGGTGCCTTCTCCTTTGTTGATGCCAGTGCCAGCACAGCCCACAGCTGGGCCCAGCTAAGGAAAAGTCCCAGTTCAGCACAATTTCTTAACTCTGGAGTGTTTCAAATTGGTGAGGTGAAACCAAATTTGTGTCCCTGAGCAGGTGGGCTGAGCTTTGCCTCCTGGGTGTAAGTTGTGAGAAAAACAGAGCTTGGTGAGTTGTGTCATTCTGAGCTGTTTTTGCATTACAGACTTCTGGGACACAGCAGGCCAGGAACGGTTCCAGAGCATGCACGCCTCCTACTACCACCAGGCCCACGCCTGCATCATGGTGAGGGGAGTCTCAACTGGGATCCCTGGGATTTGGGCTCAGAATGGTCTCAGTGGCACTTGGCCTTTGTGTTACTTTYATGGTTACACTGCCGTGTGCTCCTTGTCTCTTCCAGTGGTTTAAATAACTTTCCTAGATTGTACTTTCCTCTCTCACCCAGGGAGATAAAACCCCTGTGGATGGACCTGGTTAGCTCTGGTCTGTMTCTCCTGGTAACACTTTCCTCTATCCCCTGGCTCTGTTGTCTTCTCAATGTCTTCATGTTTGCCCCTGTTCCCAGTTTCATTGGCTCCTCACCTGCTCAGGTGTCCGGTTTGTCGTGTTACTCTCACTTTCCACTTTCCTCACCACCTGGGAGCACCAGTAATTTTCACTGGTGATTTACTTGTCTGAACAGAGGAGGCCACATCTGCCCCTGCTTGGCACAGACTGTTCCCAGTGCCAGCTCCCTGTGTGAGTGGCGGGGACTTGTCACAGGACACARTGACAGTGTAAAGGACATCAAGGGGCTGTTTCCTGCTGGCTGGACTTGGGGATACTGTCCCTTTGTCTTTCACCCTTTCTAATAACACCCAGTTTCCTTTGTCATGTCTTCCTGGGAACATTCTGTCCTTATGTTGATTGGATTGGCCTCACAGATTGGTCAGAGCTGTCCTGGGTCAGGCAGAGCTGTTCTGGGCTGGCCCCGGGATAGGTGGTTCTTTTTTGGAAGGTGTTTGATGTGCAGCGGAAGGTCACCTACAAGAACCTAAACAACTGGTACAAGGAGCTGAGGGAATTCCGCCCAGAGATCCCGTGCATTGTAGTGGCCAACAAGATTGATGGTGAGTGTTCCTTCTGCTCCCAGCTTGCCAGGTTTGTGGTGGGATTCGCTCCTGTCCTGGGAATGAATGTCCTTTGTCAGTTGTGTAAGAGAATTTCCTGAATCCCCCAAGGCTGGGTCCTGTGCTGGCTTCACCTGCTGTCTTACAGGTGCTTGTCCTGTGTCACGAGCAATTAAAGTGCAAATTTGATCCATTTCAGTTTTATTCAAGTGATGTTCTTCCAATTCTGTCCTTAYCACACTGCCCATTCTATCCAGCAAGAGCCCAAAACTGATTGGAGCAGCACTTGGTCAAAAATGGCAGCAAAAGGARGCAAAAGCTGTTCTGTGGCTTCCCTGGATCAGTCATGGATGGCCTTGGTGCTGCTCCTTCAGCCTGCACAGACTCCTCTGTGCTGAAGTGTCTCAGTGTAGCTGATGACAAAACTCTTCACCTGGCTCTGCAGGAGGCTGGAAGGTTCCCTCCCATGGGAAATGCCAGCCAGCCATTTGTGATTGCTGTCACYGGGGCTGTGTCTGGGTCAGCAGTGGCTGTCATGGCACCCAGACGACACCCACCTTCTGGAGCTCCTGCAACGTCTGCCTGACCATGTCTTCTTTGTCTGCCTCAGTGGATATGAAAGTGACGCAGAAAAGCTTCAATTTTGCCCGGAAGTTCAGTTTGCCCTTTTACTTCGTGTCTGCTGCCGATGGCACCAACGTGGTGAAGGTGAGATGGGCTGTTTGACTGCTGGACTTGGTGTCCATGAGGCCCCTCGGCAGCCCAGGGACACGGGGGCTGCTGTGGGCACAGATAGCAGAAAATGGTCCATCATTTCAGCTCCATGTGAGAGGCTGGTGGCTACGGAGAGTTGCAGAGGGTTTTTTTTTTCTTTCCCTTGGGATTTGGGAAGTGTCCATCTGCTACAGAAACCCAATGCCCATCCTGTGAGTGACAGGCCTTGTCCTTTCCACCAGCTCTTCAACGACGCCATCAGACTGGCCGTGGCTTACAAACACCACTCGGGAGACTTCATGGACGAGGTCCTGCGGGAGCTGGAGGTGGGGAAGGCTCTGTCCCTGTCCTGTCCTGAAAGATGAGCAGTTCTGCCCTTTTTCCCCTTTGGCAAAGGAGGGGAACTAGCTTTGCCCTCTGCTAGTGATCTGGGGGCTTTGTGTGCTGCTGTGTCTGGGCTGGGAGGGGGAAGTGGGAACCCTCAGAAGAGCCTTCACTRCCCTAGGCAGAGTCTGAAAGAGCCACAGCAGATACAGGTGTTGCAGTCTCTGCCATTTCTCAGCAGTTCCTTGTCCTGCTCCTTTCTAGAGTTTTGACCTGCAGAAGACAAGCAAGGATTTGTCAGATAAAGGGAAGAGCTGCACAGAAGATGAGGCTCCATCTGCCTAGGCCTGGACCCTAAGCCCGGTTTTCCCTTGGGTCTCAACTTCTGGGACYCGCACAGAGGATGTTCTGGGGCCTGGACGGTGATGTTTCTCATGCCCTAGAGCTATRGTGATGGGCTTCTTCCCTTCTTGTGGGAATCTATCTGGGCAGGATCTTCATTGGCTCAGCCCTCCTCACTGCACATTTCGCTCAGGGGAGGAGCAGGAGAATCCACATGATTCCACATGGATCATTGCTCATTCAWGCTGCTCCTTCAGGACACAGCTGGCTGGGAGAGGTGAGCGGTCTTGGACCTGCAGAAAGGATCCTGCCCAGATGCAGTAGTGGTACCTGCTGCAGAAAGCAAACACTAAAGAATATTTTTTACAAAGCTGTGAGCTGGCATTTTCCCCACACTGCTGCTGTAAGGAAGGTGTCACATGGTATAAGGCCACAGGCCAGCCCTGCCTGCTCACAGATGAGCTGCTGCTGTCTCTGTCCTCCCTGACCTCTGTTGTAATGTTCCTGGGCTCCCATCCGTTCTGCCCCCAAGCAGGCAGATCCCATGGGCTGCTGAGCACAGGAGGTTTCTCCTTCCAGGTCCCTGTAGCTGACATAGGTGGGCTAATACCCACGGCTCGTGTGTGTGTGTGTGTGTGTGTGTGTGTGTGTGTGCACAAGATGCTGCATTCCAGAGAGCTGGATACACACACTTAGACATGGAATGGACTCATGGAATGGTTTGGGTTGGAAGGGACCTTAAAGATAATCTCATTCCAACCCCCTCCCATGGGCAGGGACACCTTCCACTAGACCAGGTTGCTCCAAGCCCTGTCCAGCCTGGTCTTGGACACTTGCTTCAGGGATGGGGCAGCCATAGCCTCCATGGGCAACCAGTGGCCGGGCCTCATCACCCCCTGAGTAAAAACCCCTTCCCAACACCTCATGCAAAAATCTCCCCTCCTCTGGATTTGAACCATTCCTTCTTGTCTATCATGACCTGCCCATGCGAAAAGCTGCTCTCCCCCATTATTATAAMCTGCTTCAGGCACTGGAAGGGGGACTGAGGTTTCCCTRGAGCCTTCTCCAGGCTGAAGAACGAATGKGAACAGCACAGCAGACGGACAGACAGAGCAGTGACTCTCCAAGCCCGTGGGTGCACTGAGCAGGGCTGAAAACACGGTTAATGGTGAACACAGAAACTTTACTTCAACACCTCGGTCACGTCAGCATCRGCGTGGCCGCAGCAGAGCAGCATGGGCAGCATAGAGAAGTCTCTGGCCCCAAGGCTACCTTTGGCCCAGCAGGAAATGSCACGGTCCACTGTAGCCCTGGATCCTGCTCGTCCCACTGCTGCTCAAACCTTTTTGTCCTTCAGAAACTGCGGGAACTCCTGCACCAGATTCCAGAATTGCGCCAGGATCTGGTGTGGGAAGGCCATGGGCATCAGTGTGCCCGAGGATGCCAGCGCTGGTCTCTGGCTGTGCTCAGGGGTCAAGCCGATGTATCCCTCTGCTGCCGGTTTCAGACGCTGCTCTGGGATCGAGGTGGCGACTGGCTCTGGTGCTGGACCAACTCTTTCTGCCGGGCTCAGGCCCGTCTGCAGCAGGATCCAGTTGTAGAAGTGCTGAGTGGAGGTGTAGATCCCGGGGTGCCTGGCTCTTTCACAGCCTCTTCCCCAGCTGCTCATTCCCACGAGCCAGAAGTAGTCGGCTGTGTTGTCCTTGCAGACGAGGGGACCCCCGCTGTCCCCCTGCACCRGGAGAGAGGGCTCAGGGGCTGTGGGGAGCTGCTGCCAGYGCCAGGGCTGGCTCCTCTCTCCCAGCTCCCGCCACATTTGCATTCCCAGCACGGGAAGGCTCTGCCTATGGGCTGGAGCCTCCAGGCCCTCAGCTGGGAATGAGTCAGGRGTTCTCCCACCCCTGCACATTGGTCCCAGACGTGCAGAGAACAGATGTTCCAGGGTCACTTTGGGACYGCCAGGAGAGCTGGATGGGCTTTGTGGGCGGGACCAGGCCTTGGGGAGAAGGGGACAGGGACCCTCAGGTGGGGAAAGGAAGGGCAGCCCGGGGACAGCGGACATGGGACATGGGACAAGGACCCTCAGRTGGGGAWGGGAAGGGCAGCCCAGGGACAGCGGACATGGGACATGGGACAAGAACCCTCAGAGGGGGATGGGAAGGGCAGCCCAGGGACACGGGACAGGCTGGGCTGTTTGGGGGCTCCTACCTGGCAGGTGTCGATGGTGCCCTGTGGGTACCCAGCGCACAGGTTGTCAGGATGAACAGCTCCTGCATACCATGGGCTGCTGTTGCACAGCTCCGTGTCCATGAGGTGGACCTTGGCCTCCTGCAGCGCCATGCCTGCTCCCTGAGCTGTGGGCACAGAGGGGAATGAACCTCCAGCAGCTTGGTACTCATCCCTTCCCCTTGGTACTCATCCCTTYCCCTTGGTACTCATCCCTTCCCCTTGGTACTCATCCCTTCCCCTTGGTACTCATCCCTTCCCCTTGGTACTCATCCCTTCCCCTTGGTACTCATCCCTTCCTCTTGGTACTCATCCCTTCCCCTTGGTACTCATCCCTTCCTCTTGGTACTCATCCCTTCCCCTTGGTACTCATCCCTTCCTCTTGGTACTCATCCCTTCCCCTTGGTACTCATCCCTTCCCCTGCCCTGGGTGCACCCCTTCCCCAGGAATGGCTCTGCCCCTTCCCTGGGGCTGGCTTTGCTTTCAGAGTGACATTGTCCAGCTGTGTCCCTGCTGTTGGCTCCGGGACAGGGGCCAGAGCTGTCTCCAGAGGCTTCACAGAGTCCCGGAATTGTTTGGGTGGGAAGGCGCCTTAAAGCTCATCCAGTTCCACCACCACACCCTCCCCCAGGCATGGACCTCTTCCCCCAGCCCGGGCTGGTGGGAGCCCCATCCCCACTGATASCCTGCAGTCAGGCTGTGGCTGTAGCAAGTCCATGCCCCCAGGATGCCCAGCCTGTGCCCTGGGATGCCCAGCTTGCCCTCAGGGTGCACATCCTATTTGGGAACCCGCCTTTGGCAAAATCCCAGCCGGCGATGTAGCAGGATTTCAGCTCAGAGACCCTCAGCGAGGCGTCGGGCACACAGCCCAGCTGGATGTAGTCGCTGCACTCCACGGGCTGGTCCAGCTCCAGCAGGGCGATGTCGTTC
>NW_026624193.1:91070-94496 GCF_030028575.1 Malurus melanocephalus
CAATTCCGTCCTAAAGCTTAATTTAAACCCGCCCTTCTGCAGTTTAAGGCCATTTTCCCTGTGTCCTATCACTACATGCTCTTGTCCAAAGTACCTCTCCAGCCCCCTTGTAAGCCCCCATTAAGTACTGGAAGGGGCACCAAAGTCTCCTGGGAGTGTTCTGTTCTCCAGGCTGATCAACCATAACTCTCTCAGCCTGTCGTGCCCTTCTTCCCACCCTAAATGAATATTTTAAATGTTGTGATCCTTGCTGTAAAATATCAGTGCTCTGCTAGTTCACCTACATTCACCTTTTTACGTATGTTTATTTACATCAATTTCATAAAGRCGTCTGACTGATTAAATACCTCAAGAAATTTAAGTTTCCGTTTTGTCCTCTGTAATTTCTTGAAGTATTTTGTGGGAAGATGGCTGAGGGTAAAAAGATAACAATATGAAACTATAGGGGAGAATACAGTTGCTGCTCTCTAGATAGAAGGCAGTTAGCACACCTGATCTCCCTCACAACACAATCTGTGAGAATCCCCTCCTCCCCCGCTGCCCACRCTATGGGATGAGGCCAGGACAGGGGGGTTCTGGGTTGGGTCGTGTCCAGCCCCCACCCACCAGCACCCGCAAGTCCTTCTCCCAGGGCTGCTCCATCTGCTCCTTCCCAGTCCGGGTTGATTACAGAGGTTCCACCAGGTGCAGCATCYGCACTTGGTTTTGTCAAACTTAATGAGGTTCCCATGGGCCACCACTTGATTCTGTCCAGATCGCTCAGGGGGGGACCTGCTCCACTCAGCTTGGTGTCACCTGCAAAGCTGCTGAGGGTGCCCTCCCTCCCTCCCTTCCTTCATCCTAGTCACTTAACAAAGATATTAAATTCTTCCTGCACATCTCTGATCCCAGGTTCTCCCTTCCCCTTCAGGTGGACATCACAGGGGTGTTGGACAGAGCATGGCCAGCAGGTCGGGGGGTGATCCTGCCCCTCTGCCCTGCCCAGGTGAGGCCATACCTGGACTGTTGCGTTCAGTTCTGGGCTCCACAACTCAGGAAAGACAAAGTGCTGCTGGAGAGGGTCAAGGAGGCCACAAAGATGATTCAGGGTCTAAAGCATATCTGTGATGAGGAGAGACTGCAGGAGCTGGGCCTGGTTAGTCTGGAGAAGGCTGAGAGGCAATTCCATCAATCCATACAAATACCCCGTCAATCCACAGAAATCTCTGAGAGAGGATCCCATCCATCTATATAAATATCCCAAATTACAAAATGACAGAGAACCATGGAATCAATTACATTGGAAAAGCCCTCTCAGAACACTGAGTCCAACCTGTGCCAGGTCATCTTGTCAAGCCGATCAGAGCACTGAGTGCTACATTCAGTCATTCTTTGGACACCTCTGGGGACTGGGACTCCACGGGGCAGCCCCTTCCAATACCAGCCTTCCTGGCATTGTTTTTAAAGCCTGCTTCCCAAGGGACTTTGCAAACCAGTGTCCCTCTGAAAGTCCATGGTAGAGGTTTTATTGACACACCTTGTTATTTCATCAAGAATTGAAAACTCTATCATTTCATTGTCCCTGTGCCCAGCACATCTCCCCAGCAGCCTCTCTCAGTCTGCAAACAGCAGGGCCCCACCTTTGGTCGGCTGCTCACCTACTGTGTCAGAAGTCCTCTTCCACACATTCCACGAACCTCCCAGATCCTTTCCTCTCCACTGTGTTGTTTCCAGCAGACATCCAGCAGGCTAAAGACTGCCACAAGAACAAGGGCTGGCAACCATGAGACATCAGCCAGCACTTTATCAAAACCTCTTCATCACTGGTTGGGGGGTATAGAACAGACTCCCACTAARATATCCGCCTTACCAGCCTTCCCCAATTCTCATCCATGACCAGCCAATTGTCATCACTGTCACTAAGCTCAAGACAGTTAAAACACCCCCTAAAATAAACTCATCACACCACCTCTCCTTCCTCGCCTGTCCCTTCTGAAGAGCTTGGAGCCATCCATTGCAGCATTCCAGCCATGGAGCCATCCCATCATAGTTCCATGACGGGAACTATATCAGCATTTTGCTGCTCCACGATGGCCTCCAGCTCCTCCTGTGTGTGGCCCACACTGCCGCATTGGTGTAGATGCACTTTAGCTAGGCTATGAATTTCTCCCCAGCACTGGCCTGCTGTCCCCAGGTTCATCTCTAGTGAGCGTGGTCTCATCCCCTTCTCCCTTCAAACCTAGTTTAAAGCCCTCTCAATCACAGGTCAGAATCCTTTTGCCTCTTCTAGAGAGGTGAACCCCATCTGTCTCCAGCCTGGTGCAGTACAAACCACCTCATGATCAAAGAAATCAAAATACTACCAATGGCACCAGTCTTTAAGCCACTTTTTGATCCCATGGATTTGCTGTTCATTTTGGCATTCATCCCTACTACCAAAGGAATCAAGAACACCACCTGTGCTCTTGTGCCTTCAAGCAGGCAATCCAGTGCTTTGAAGTTCTTTTTTGTTACCCTGGTACTTTTCCCATCAACCTCGTCCCCACCAACGTGGACAACAAGCCGCGGGCAGCAATTGGTGGGCTGAATTAGTCCAAGGAGTCTCCCAGCAGTTCTGYTCCCTGGACCCCAGGGAGGTAGCAGACTTCCCTGTGGGATGGGTCTGGTTGGCATACAAGGTCTTCAGTTCCCCTCAGAAGTGAGTCACCACTACAACTACCCTTGTTTTTTTCTTAATACCTGTAGTTGTGATCTCTCTGATTGACTGCACTGATCTGGAAGACCCTCCAGGCAGACCTTCTTCTCCACTCTCTTCTGCCTGACCCTCCAGGACTTCGTATCTGTCCTGTAAGGGCACCTGGGAAGGCGAGGGAAGCCAGGAGGGGATTCCTCTACCTTCCCAAGCATGGACATATTTCCATTCCCCAGCTTTTAGGTCACCCCCTCCCTGATGGCAAGAGGSTCGGGGCTACTCTTAACTCTTGCTGAGCTTCCATCTACTGCATTTCTCTCCTGGATGGCTGGATTGGAAGAGTGCAACTCCACCAGTCTATTTCTCCTTCGCACTCCCTGATACTCCTCAGCCTCTCCACCTCCTTTTTAGGATCCTCCACCTGTTCACATCACATGTAGGCATCATTTCCACRGTCCTCCAGGCTCAGACACTGCAGCCAGAGACCTGGACAGCTGTGTGTTTCTCAGGGAGCTCTGTCTGGGTCTCCCTGCTCCTGCCAGCAATGGCTTTTGTTCAGTGACCCCCTACTGCTGGGTCTAATAAAGTTGGACAAGTGAAAAAAACAATCTCCACAGGAGGTGAGCTCACCCCAGGAGCTGGGAAGGTGGCTATGCCCTCCTACACATCCTCCTGCTGCTCCACGTCCCGTTTCCCTGCCCCAGTCACCACGCTCGGGGTCACTTGCACTGCATGGAGCCATTTAAATCTCCTCC
>NW_026624193.1:95681-98159 GCF_030028575.1 Malurus melanocephalus
GTGTGGCCTCTGTGTGACATCTGTGCCCATGTCCACCTGTGCCCATCATCACTGCATGCCCCCAGCAGCCAGGCTCCCCAGAAATGTGGGTTCCCCCAACACCCCAGAGCCTGAGGGACCCCTCCAGGTGTCACTCCTGTCCCCAGGGGCACAGCAGGGGCTGCTGAGGGAGGGTTGGGAGGGCASGGGGATGTGCGGGGTGGGAACTTAAACATGAGGCCAGGACTGGATGGATGGGGCCCTCAGGCCAAAGCCCCTCAGGCCCTGGGGATCACTGTGGGGTGCAGGGCTCATCCCTGCTGTGCCCCCAAGGCTGGGGGTTATGGAGGGGTCTCAGGGTGCTCCTGTGTCCTGAGCCCTCCACTGTCCCCCACAGCATGTCCCCATGCCACAGCCCCGAGTCCCCCCCATTTCTGTCCCCCCCTGTACCCCACAGCTTGTCCCCCCATGCCCTCATCCCCCACAGCACCCCACAGAGCAGAGCAGAGCAGACAATGAGTGGTGTCAGCACATGTTGTGGACACTGTGGGGGGCACACACGGGGAATACAAATGACACTTGGGYATCGGGAGGGACAATAAATAACAACTTTCCCCCCAGGGTACTGCTGGGGCCAAGGGGCCTGGCGAGGAGCTGGGGGAATGGTGACAAGGTCACAGTGACAGCTCCCAGTGTCCTTGGGGTGTTYGTTGACCCCCCTCCAAGCGTCCCTCCCTGCCTGCGGGCAGGATCTGGCAGGATCTGGCAGGATTCGGTAATGGCACTTCCCCATCACGGGACACAGCTGAGACATGGTGACGAGTCACCCACAAAGCCCCGGTGGCCCCCSCAGGCACCATCAGAGACACTCCAGGTTCCCCCTGTCACCCTCAGACCCACGGGGCAAACACAGCCCCTCAGCACCTGCAGGACACCCCGGGAACCTCACAAACCCCCCAGCAGCACCCTGGGCTGGGCTGGGAACTTCTCGAGGTGGGGACCCCAGACATGGGGACCCCCAGGTGGGCTTCCCTGCGGTGGAGACCCCCAGGCCAGGCTTGTGACTCCATGGGGTGCYGGGGGTTGTTTTGGGGTACCAAGGAGGGCTATCACACGGTTGTCGAGTGTGAAGAAGTCAGGAGAGTGGTGGGGGACTGTTTGGGGGTGTTGCAAAGGTACCAGGGACTGTTTGGGACTGCCTGGAGGTGCCCATCACCCCTGGCTGGGTGCAAAGAGGCTACGGGCACAGGACGGAGGGGACAGTTTGAGGGTACCGTGGGGATTTGCACATACTGGGGGGTATCGGGGAACAGTTTGGGGGACTYTAGAGGGGATCCCGGGGGGATTTGTGGGGTGCCGGGAGGGGTTGGAAGGTCCGCGGGGCTCTATCGCAGCTCATCAGGTGCGAAGAGCCCSCGGGCGCGGCGCAGCACCGAGTCCCGGGCCGGGTCGTACGGGTGGTCCTTGGAGGGGATCTCGAGCACSGCGGGCAGCGCCCGGGCATGGGCTGCGACTGCCGGCCGGATCTGCTCGGCGAGGGCCTGCGAGATCAGGATCATCCCCACGTCCTCCCGCGCCAGGAAACCCCTAGGAACAGGCAAAGAAAAAAGGGAGAGTGAGGGGGGCACAGACAGCCCACCGTGCAGCCCCAGGGAGGTGGGACAAGCTCCTCGGGACCCCTTGGACCCCTGATCCCCCTGATCCCCCTAAACATTCCTGGGATCGCTCTGCGACTGCTCGCAGACACTCCTGCGACTCCCGAGATTCCCTCCAGGAATTCYGAAACACCCCAGACCCCAAAACCTGCCGGGATCCTCCTCAGAGACCCCTCCAGGGCACACCCCAGGGACCCCTCAGACATCCCCCAAGCCTTACTGAGACCACTCAGACCCCCCCGACACTTCTGAGGCCCCACCAGAGCTGCCCTCAGACCGCCCCGTGCCCTCCCAGCCCCACGTCCCACACACACACCGGAAGGTCTCTTCGATCTCCGCCAGGCTCGTTTCCTTCTCCACCACCAGGAAGTTGGGCCGCCGGTGCTTGTCCAGCTCCCCGATGCCGCCCAGCAGAAAGCCGGTCACCGTGTCCTCGTCGCCCATCACGGCGATCAGCTTCCCGCGGCCCGCCATGTCCGGGGCCCGCTGGAAATGAATTCCGCCGAGCCTGGGAGCCTGCGGAGGGTGCTGCCGGGCCCGGCGGGAGGGGATCCCCGGGCTGTGGAGATCGGCAGCGACCGGGAGCGACCGGGAGCGATCAGCAGCGACCGCGGCCCTCCGCCACTTCCGGGATCCGCCGCCGCGCTGCCCGCGCCTCCAGATCGCCCCGCCCACCGTCGCCCCGGCAACGCAGCGGTGGCCCCGCCCCTCGCCGCGGGTGCAGCTCAGCCCGCGCCGCGCTGGCCACGCCCCTCCCGCCGGCCCCGCCCCTCCGGCCGTGGCCGTGCGCACGCGCAGTGCGCCGTGCCCTTGAGGGGGCGCGGGAGCCGCTCTGCACAGCGCC